>NC_065508.1:41282807-41313030 GCF_006386435.1 Epinephelus moara | reverse complement strand
TAGCCAGCAGTTTTAAATTAGATTCAATGTCGCCCGCTCTGGCCCCAGGGATACATTTGACTATGGCCGCTGGTGCTGCGAACTTCACGTTCCTCAGAATAGAGCTGTCAATAACCAGAGTTTTATCCTCAGCGGGTGTGTCGCTGAGTGGGGAAAAGCGGTTGGAAACGTGAAGAGGCTGGTGGTGAGCCGTGGGCTTCGGCTTGGAGCTGTGCTTCTGGCGAACCGTAACCCAACCTCCTGGCTGAACGGGAGTTACCGGAGGACAGCTAGCAGAGGCTAAGGCTATGCTATGTGGCTCCGCACAAGCTACAGGGGGCTGGCTAACTACCGCAGCTACTGAATGGTTTTCCATGGTGCGGAGCTGTGCTTCTAATTCTAATTCACAGTTGTATGCGTTGCTGCGTGCTAGCACATCAAACTCAGTTGCACTTGATTCTACGTGTCTCCAGTGATTCCTTGACTACAGAATACTTGAGTTTAAGGTATTTAATAGAAAAGAAAGTAAGTTCAATCTGAAAGTTGAAGACGAGGTCGGGAGCCACCAGGCCCCTGAAAGTTGAAGACGAGGTCGGGAGCCACCAGGCCCAACTCCAGGCCCCGAATTCTGCTTCATCATAACACAAATTTCCAAACCTTTCTACTTTTTCACCAGGCTCAGCAGGCAGAACTAGAACAAGACAGCCCATAAACTCTTTGTGCATGTGGCTCAGCAGGCAGAACTAGAACAAGGCAGCCCATAAACTCTCAAACTGTGCTTGTGTGTTTGAGTCTGTGTGTTTGTGATAAAACATGCAGAAACAAACATTTTCACTAAAGAATCACTCAGTGATGTGACTATTAAGCTTCAACAGTAATTGGCTCTCAGGGTTCTTGCAGTGAAGCTGTGATCGTTTAGCAGTGAACAGGAGTCCTGCATGACTGAAAAGTCTCTCACAGGCTGCAGATGCAGGAAGACCTGTGCTGACTTTGAGTGACAGCTTCTTGATGTGAGGAAAGGTGTGGAGTAGATCCATACCTGCAGTGGACAGACATGAAAGGTACCTCTCCAGCTCTCCTACTTGTGACTTTCTTGACTTCATGGATGCAAAGAAGTCGTCTTCATCAGAGAGACTGGTGCTGGTGACATCATCCAAGTCGGTGTCAAGGTGATTTCTGATGTAGTCAAGGCCTGTGGCAAGATAAATCGTTTTCAAAATAATTAGGTCTGCACATTATTCTTAGCCTTCTACTGTATATGCTGTCAAGCTGCTGACATTTTGACATTAAAAGCTACCTGAGCTTCTAACTATTGCTACCTGTGGTTTGTCACTGACAGACTATAATCCTAAATGACAGTAACATTATACAGATTTATATGCGTCAATGTCTACTGGTTCACATTTGAATTGATAAACAAGTATATTTACCAGCATTTAAGATGTTCTCCTCAGTGGTCCAGGATGTTCTGAATCTTGGTAGGAGTATTGCTGCTGCAATCAGCTCAGGCTCTTTCATGACATCCCCAAAACATTTCTGGATCCCTCTCTGCAGGGCATGAACAAGAGGTGTACATATTTTGCAAGATGACTCCAGCCTCTTCAGCTTGTCCCTCAACTGGTAAAGTGATGGCAGCAGGAGGCCCATATGCACAGATGAGTCCCCTTGGAGGATGTTAAGGGCCATGGCAACAGGCTTCATCACAGCAGCATACTCAACCAAAAATCCCATTTCAGATGGACTGAACCTAGTCACATCACCTATAAAAGATGTAACGATAAAAAAAAAAAAGACTTATAGCTATTCCTGGTACAATGTATTCATTGTGCATTGTCCATGTTAAATACACAAATAAATAAAATTCATTCAAATCATCCACAATTGTCACACCACCATGCAAAGAAAACTAAGTTACTTGAGACAGGTGGATTCACTTATTAATCAGCAAGGCTCATTTATTTTTATTATTCTTTAAAAACAAAATATAAGTTTTGTCAACTTACATCTTTATCTTTAATGCTGTGCAGACATTGCAAATTGCTTGTTGTCCTTGCTCTCTGTGGATGTGCACAATCCTTTCCACAGCGAGGAACAGGGAGCTCCAACGTGTCTGATTGGGTCGGAGAAACTGCAGCTTGCATTCACGTACCACTGTTTCATGAGCCATGGTTGACCTGCTGGTTTTATTCCAAAGAGCATGACATTTTGCAAAAGCAGACCGAGACAGCCTCTTGTAGGTTTGGTTGGCAGCTCCTCCTGCAGCAGTGGCATCAACTGTGGATATAAGATTGAGGAGATGGCATGCACACTTTTGGTGCCTTGGAAGTTGGTACTCAAGGCCTGTGTTGTCATCCAGAATAGCAGTCACATCTTTATACTCCACCTCTGACTCACTCTCATCTGCTGTTGCATCATCAAGGGTGGAGTCACTCTCCTCTTGTACATTGGTGGCTTCCTCCTCTTTCTCCTCACCATATAATCGAAAGGCCTTCAGGAAGTTTGAGCCACTGTCTGTTGTCGTCCTGGTCACTTTTTCCCTGATGTGGTACTCAGAATGTATTTCCTCTAATGCGGCAGCAAGGACGTCAAACATGTGCAAGCCTTTGACAGGTCTACAAGCCAATGCAGCAGAGTGCCTCTCCAGTGAGGTGTTGTCTATCCAGTGACAGGTGACACCTAAGTAGCTACGTTGTCTGGCAGACCAACAGTCTGTTGTGGTAGCAACATAGTTCACAGCACTCAGCTTTTTGATGATTATGCTCTTCTTGTGTTTTGCAGCTTCCTGAATTCTTGTGCATAACGTTTTCCTTGTCATTACTGTATGAGGTTGCAAGGTTTCTATCATAGTCTTGAAGGATGGTGTCTCAACCACAGAAATTGGTTGGTTGCCCTCACATACAAAATTTAGCACCAGCTTGTCAAGCGTGCTTGTGTTACCCGCCGTGGGGCAGTGGAGGCTGTGATTTTTGCATTTTTCACAGGACTATGACTGGAAGATGAGGACTTGCGCTTCTGTGGGACTCTAGTAAGTCACTTAGACAGTTTGTTGGGGTGAACCCTCTGTGGATAAAAAAAAAATATCTATGAGGCTACAGGGAGATCAAGCCATTAAAATAGACTCATCACATCATCAAATTTGGATAGAGACTAAATATATATATATATATATATATATATATATATATATATATAAATATGTAGGAAATGTTTAAAACATATGTAACCTAACAAGACAAACATTCACCTATCCACAGCAAAAAAAAGGAATTTAGGTCAAACTTACAGCTACATGTTTCCTCAAGTTAGACGTTGAGTTTTTGAATGCTGAAATGTCCATTTGTTTTGGTAGACACAGAAGACACCACATAATGTAACTGCTGTTTCGCACTGTTTGTAAGCTAAACACAGGCTGACCATATTTTGATTTCCAAAAAAGAGGACATTCGGCCGGCCACGACATAGCCTACTTAAATGATACTCGCAGCTTACTCTTAGATGCCTTATCATTTTAATATATTTAAAATTTATATGTATGGATAGAAAATTCAGTTATATTACAAAATAATATCTCTCAAAGACAGAAATTCAGATAGGCCCCAATATGGGACACATACACACACTAGAGTGTGGCGATCCGAGCCCGACGGTACCCGACAGGTCGGGCCGCTATAAAGTGTATTCGGGCTCGGGTCAGATTCGGTCAGCTTTCAGTGAAAATGTAGCTAGTGTAAAAATAAATAAAATCCTATTGTCTGTCCTGTTTATTGCTTGGGCACTGTTATTTACGTGACAACACCTGAACATAACACACACAGACACACATTGGCTGTTTGTTTCTACCTCTCTCCTCGCTGGAAGTCTCGGACCTCCAGCCGCCCGCCTCCGCCTTGATTAAGTTTTAAGTTTAAGTTTTTTTTAAGTTTTATTTACTTTATTAATCCCCCTGAGGAGAAATTCAATGTTAAACGCTGAAAATAAAATAAAAGAGGGAAACAGGTTTTTCCTATTTTATCTTATTTTGTTTTATTTCTCCCTCTCCTCTCGCTGGAAGCTTCGGACCTCCCGCTCCCGCCTGCCGCCTCCCACTCCCGTCTCAAACACAGAGGTCTCCCTCTCCGCTGAGCATGCCCAGCCTGTTAAATAGCCTGCAACCGTAACAACTGTGTGACACAAACTCAGTGCTTTGGTCATTAAATAATGTCGGGCTCGGTTCGGGTTTGGACAGAAATATGCGGCCCGTGCCGCACTCTAACACGCACACACACAAACACACGGAAAACCGGACATTATCATCAGTTTATAAAAAAACCCCAGACGCCCCGGACGGGACGTGAAAAGTGGACATGTCCGGGCAAAAGAGGACGTTTGGTCAGCCTAGCTAAACATGCTTTCAATATGAGGCCAGGGGTGTTCCTCCTCGTCTGTGTCTGCATTGCCGACTGTTGATTCTACCTTTTTTTCATCCGTTCCTCTTTTTTGTTTGCTACGAAGCTGTAACCGCTAAAGCTAACCCGTCCCACCGCTGAGATTGAGTATGGTCACGTGACGAGACTGCACGGCTATGGCTACGTTTGATTGGTGAAACACAGTCACGTGGTAGAGCCTTTGGCGGAAGTCTCTCTCTCTGACAAAATAAAACATTAAATTGATGCGTACGTGGGGGGTATAAAAAATAATGATGCGTAGAATACCAAAGAGGTAAAAAGAAAAGTAATGAGCTCAGTGTAGCCTAATGTAGCAGAGTAAGAGTACAGTTTCTTCTTCACAAATCTACTCAAGTAAAAGTAAAAAGTATAGTGATTTAAAACTACTCTTAGAAGTACAATTTTTTCAAAAATTTACTCAAGTAAATGTAACGGAGTAAATGGAACTCGTTACTGCCCACCTCTGCATTTTTCAGACCCGACACACAAGCCTCAAGTGTCAACTCCGTCCAAGTTAAGACGCTTCGTCAAATGGCAAAGGACTTCATTGAGACAAAGACTGATAGCCAAAACATATATAGTGCATCAAAGGCACAGACAATGCAAATGGTATGTTTGTTTCAACAGGCCAGGCTGACGAAATTTGTCAGGATTCAGCGACTTCTGCTGAAACCTACTAGTGCTGGTACATTGAGCATTTGAGATCATTTGAACTGATGGTCTCAGACAACTTCTTTGTGCATCATCTAAATGTCACAGTAAGTCTCACAGCATACAATGCTGACACAAAAAAGATTTATTTTGATCAGAGACTTACAGGATCAAACTGTTTAGAAACAAGAACCTAAGTCTAAAGCCCCGTTTCCACCGAGCAGTATAGTACAGTACGGTTCAGTTTGGTATGCTTTTTTTCCGTTTCCACTGTGAAAAGTTGTGGATAGTACAGATGGAACTGTTCCTAACCTTTCCCATTTTTAGTACCCCTTCTGTTGGGGTACCTAGCACACAGATCTGATAGTAAAAGTTGGAGCGGTGAACACTGCAGTCCGCTGATTGGTCAATAGCGGTCCGTCACCCTGCTCAGGGCTGAGCTGTGGCTGGTTATTAGGGAGAAGCCACTGTTCATATTGTGGAGAGTTTAATTAGTAAATTGTAAATATGCAATGAAAAGGTTGTTTTGCTGCCTCAATGCACAAGCTGACAATGTGACTCAATCACACACCTTAAATATTCCATATGACAACTTTGACCATTACTTTAGTTTTCATATGACATACACTTTTAGTAATGAGTGGATCCTCAAACGTTTATATGTATTTATTTTGGCCGGGTTACAGTATGTGAACTGCATATAGTCTAATTCTCACTTGGAGAAAAGAAAAGGGTCGCGTAGCGTCGGGCCAATGCAACACTAAACCCAATGCACAAACCCACTGCAGACTCACTGCAGCCAGTTCTGTTTTGAGCTATTTTGTTCTGAAAATGTTGGCGCGCAGTCTCGTTCTGTGGACGATAAACGAGGTGCAGACTTTCCTCTGCGTCACAGATAATGAGGAAATACAGTGTGTGCTGGACGGACCACATTTAAAGATACAGTTTGCAGTGGAAACATTAGGGTCTAGGCACCATGTCTGAAGGGTACTTTCAGTTTCAAAGGTACCATATTGAAAATGTTTGGTGGAAACGGGAATAATGGAACAGTGTGGAGGAAATGAACACTGGTGTAATAACACAATATGCCATCAGTTACCCCAGTGCCCACCATGACAAGACTAGAAAGATTAACTGAACTGACTGATTGTTTTGCTTAATTGTTAGCATATTTGCAAACAGTATGCACTTTAGGTTAATGACCCGTAAGCCAAAACAATCATGTTATTCACTCAAAACTGAAAAAGTGCATGAAATTGCCTTGCCACGTTGTGATAGTCTTAATCAGTGGAGATGTGCTTCTTTTGAGAGGTATGTGTATGTGGGGGTAAGGAGCAGACAGAAGTGGTCTGACTGGCCTAAGTGTGGGAGCTGTATGGCTCTGTATGCATGTCAAATTTTTGTGTAAACATGATCTAATGAGTTTTTCCATCTGGTCGGGCACTTAACGTGCTGACAGAATCTAGGCAGGACAGACTTTAAGTTAGCCTGATTAAAATCACCAGCAACGTGTACACCGTCAGGGCGAGCCTGCTGTAGTTTGTTGATGGTGTCTGACAACAGCATGAGAGCTACGCTAGTGTTAGCATCAGGTGGTATGTACACAGCCATGATCAGCGTGACTGTTAGCTCTCTGGGAAAGAAAAATGGATGGCATTTAACAGAGATGGACTCTAGGTGCGCTAAACAGTGTTTATGTATGGCTAAACTATCTTTAGCCCAGTCGTGTAGGTAAATACACAGACCAACACCTCTGCTCTTACCTGAGTCTTTGTTTTGGTCCCAGCAGTGCATGGTGTGGCTGTATAGCTGCATCAGGGATCAGCAGGTGAAGCCAAGTTTCAGATATTAGGGAAACACAGCAGTCATGAACATAGCGATTTCCCTCGATTAGTAGTTCCACCTTGTCCATTTTGTGGATCAAGGATCTCGCACTGGTGAGGAACATACTTGGCAGAGGAGGCTTGTGGGGGTCTTTCCTCGGCTTTGCTACGCTGGAGTGGCATCCCCGCTTTTGCTTCCTCTCACTTCTCCGTCTTCACCACCTGCCGGCACTGAAAACAATCGACTGAGCTCCCGATTGTCTCACTATCTCAGTTGGGGCATTGTAAGAGTGGCAAGACTCATCTGTAATTGTTGGCTTCATGTAGAAACCGATGCCCAGTAACTCCTGGTGACTGTAGTGGTGGTTTGCATACGCATGGATATACAAAACACACAAAATAATACCAGAATCAGAGAGCGGCGGGCCGCTGCATCCGTGCACGCCGCCATCTTACTGTGGAGAGACTAAGAGTTATAAGGTCTGAAAGTGATACCAGTTCAGTAGCATCAGATGACACAATAATAATGCCCCATGCCCTTACTCCAGACAGGGTTGAGAGATGGCCTAATGTTTTTCCAGTGCCCGCTTTTTTGTATGAGGTAGAACTCATACTCTGTGAGGGAAATATTACATACAAGAGAACAAGCAAAACACTTAAGTTATCTAGGGGTTGCAAAAACAAAACATATTTGAGACCCTTGCAGCCAAAAGCTTTAAAAGCATACCACATTGATAGGGAAGTTCCAATGGTAGCAGAAGTCACTGCGCATCCTTGTCTAAAAGAGCCAGGATCTCAGACGGGATGGTATGGTTGCAAAAACAGTCCGTACTTGAAGATGGGGAACTACTGCACAAAGTTGAGTCGGGCGGGGTTTCAGGACGTAGTTGTAAATTCTGGCAAAAGGAGTGGGAACAACCCAGACAAACAAGCCCCCCACACTAACATCAAAAGACCAAAGAGGGCGGGCAGAGGGCGGAGTGAATTTGCTGCCGAATTTCCCAAGAGCTGAAGATAGTGCAAGCCTTGAGCAATTGAGACTCCAAATTGTGGATTAAGTTAAGATGACCCTCCCTGCCCTTAGAATTGTAGGCTAAAATATATATTTTTTAGTAGACTTAATGTTTCTCCAGTGGCTGTGTGTGATAACTTAGACAGGTTTACTCAGATTTACATCAGACTTGGCATTTGCTTTGGTAGTGAAAGGATTTGCATGTGTCTCCTCAAATCTAAGGAACAGTTAATAGTACAGTGTCGATCATTTGCCATTATGGGTCAATAGCGTTACACGTTTGTTGCTGTTTATTTCTTATTTTCCATTTTCTACGGGCCACAAAAACATCATACTCTTACTCCTAAAATGACTTACACAGTCATTTTAATATGTGTGCAAAATTGTGGCGAGTTTCACAGGATAACATACATCAACCTGAAGAACCACTTCTGTACTGAGATGGATCGACATGCCCCCCGTTTTCAGAGCTTGTTCAGGAAGAAAGCTGCGTGCACAGGGAAAGTAGCCAAAGTACTGGATTAGATCCTCAGGACTTATGACCTCCAGGTGAGCTGGTGACTTCATGGTGCTTGATAAAGATACTACAGGGGATTATATTTGGTAGAATTCTAATCTCTTTTCATGGGAGGGTTCTTTCTTGTGATACATAAAGTGTTGTCTGGCTATATTGTTTAGCATCCAAAGTGAATAAAGAATAAATTCTCACTCTCAAGGAACAAGTTGATGTCCTTTTCAGACGTTCTGCTGTCCTTCGTGGTCTCCCTGCATATCTGCACGAGGATGAGTCCGTATTTCTGAAACTGTCGTATGTAAGTCAGCATATTCATCATTACTTTGTGAAAATAACATTGTTTTAATTGCTTAAACATTGGAAGAAATGTCTCTTAATTTTTTAGAAAGTTAGAAAGTTAGAAATTAGAATAAATGAAAACTTTGGTTTGGAAAAGTACAAACTGCCATGCTGTCATCATCAGAGCTTGATTGTTTTGGAGGAATAAGTCATCAACCTTTGTATCTCAGATCTAATTCAGGTTCTAGTTGTAAGTTTTGAATATTACCAAAACAGCAGTTACTGTAAGGTATAGAATGAATTTTGATGGACAAGAATGTAAAAATTCCATCATAATCGATTAATATCAGTTATTTTTCTATTTTTTATGATAATGAGACATAGCCTATATAATAGCATTTAATCTTCAAAACAACTCAATCACAATAACGTCAGATACAGAACTAACTTAAAGATATGCATTTATAATAACATGGAGAGGAAAGCTGTTCAGAGATGCTCATTACTTCTCATGTTAACACCACAAAGGCATATATATGTATATATATATATATACATATATATGTATATATATGTGTGTGTATATATATATTTATACATATATATATGTATATATATGTACATTCATACATACATACATACATACATATATATATATATATATATACATATATATATGTACACAGTAAATTCAAAATGGTCGACTTCCTTTTGAGTTTAGAGCATGCCTCCAATAGGCTTTTTTGTATGTCTCGGAGGGTTAAGTAAGCCTGCCAAGTTTCATACATGTAGGTTAAACTAGCTTCAGGGGCTGTTTCCTCAAACTTTTGTAGGGGGCGCTACTGAGCCATTTTTTGGAACTTGCGCACGAGACCCTTAAAATATCAAAATATCAAATTTTTCACCAGTTCTGAGATGTGTGCTAACTTTCTTGAGTTTTCAGGTATGTTGAGCCTCCCAAAAAGGCAATTCATTTGGAGGAATAATAGTAATAATAATAACAATAATAATAATAATAATAATAATATTAAAGCTGCAAGCAGTGATGAACAAGCCCTCGGACCTTCACGCAACTCGGGGGGGCTGGCAGGATGCCTTCTGGCCGTCAGCTCATTTCTGTCAAAGTTAGACATCACATGCAGGAGTGACTTGGCATATTCTTGATACAGTGCTGGAATCAAATGTTCCACATTTTGTGTCACTTCCTCTTTCCACTAGAGGGAGTTGGAGAACGCACTAATTATACATCATGTTTTTATACATCAAATACACATCACAGCATGTGACTTTCAGATAAATCGAAAGATAAGTGTTTGATGAGACCTGTTACCTGTCACCACTAGGTGGCACTATGAGTATCAGGAAATATGGACATATAAATGTTTTCAGAGTAGGACTAATATGAATCATGTGAAGTTTGGTGGATATCGGACCATTTATGCCAAAGCTACAGCAGTTTCCTTTTTCATGGCGAGACCTCAAAATTCAACACTTCGCAGTGGGCACGCCATTCAACATTGGGCAGATCCTGTAATAACTTTTGGTCGCAACGTAGTCAGGCTAACATAAACCAAGTTTGGAGCAAATCTGATTAAATCTGTAGGACAAGTTCATTAATTTACAAGACCTGGAAATGGGCAAAAATGTACAAAAGTGGCACAAGTAAATTCAAACTGGCAGACTTCCTGTTGGGTTTGGAGCATGGCTCCAAGAGGCTTACTTCCTGTTGGGTTTGGAGCATGGCTCCAAGAGGCTTTTTTGTACGTGACAGAGTGTTACAGGTGCCTACCAAGTTTCATACATGCAGGTCAAACCAGCTTTGGGGGCTGCTTAATTGAAATATTCTAGGGGGCGCTGTTGAGCAATCTTGGTGCATCAAAGCACAACAATAACATCAGACAACAGGACTTAAGATCTGTGATGCCACGTTTGGTGAGTTTTCAAGCATCCCTTGTCCCTTAAAAATAACATCGTGTTTAATGGCGAACAAGGCGGCGCCAAAATAACATCGTGTTTAATGGCGAACAAGGCGGCGCCACAGTGACATCGTTTGATGAGCTTCATTTTTAAGTATCATCAAGGTCTAAGGACTTAGATCAGCAAGTTTGAGGTGGGTCTGATTACAGTAGGAGCCACTCAACAGTTCCCGTTTCCATGACTGAACCTCAGCAGGTCCGCGGCAGGTCCGTGGCAGATCCCTGACGGCTCTGTGTAAGCCTGCCGCCTGCTCCGTGGAGTTAATTTAATCCCCCGCGATGACGTAGGAAATGCAGCCCTGACTTGTAACGCCCCTAGAGACCTGTGTGAAAACCAGTTGCAATGCTTAATTTGTCCACGGGGAGGAGCAGTGATTATCACCAAAATACTGTAATATCTGCAGATTTGGGAAAGACGGCTTGTCAGCTGGTTCATGGCTCCATGGAGCCACTACTTAGCCTAGTAGCATTTTATGACTAGGTCGAATTACAACTACTGTATGCAACCCATATTTTTTAAAATAATATTACCATGTGAAAAGCCAAGAGGACGCTCTCTTTTTATCTTTCAAAACCTATACTTGTCCCTGTGTTTCCCATTAATTAGGCTACCCCAGTGTAATTAAACTCCATCTCATTTACCGTGCTTTGTGTGACTTTTTTGCCGTGTTATCATGATTCAAACTGAGGTATTTGGAGAAGATCCAAGAAATAAATAACATCGAACCATACGAGCTACCTGCAGCTGGAGCAGGGACCTAGACGCGTTGCCACCCTGTACCTACATGCAGTTGGTTCACTACTTAGTTTTCGGCATTAGTTACTATACAGGAATTTAAAAGCCTGAAATCACTGGACAGTCCCACTAAGACATGGCATAATGGTTATGTGTGTTCTGTTGTAAAAGGCAGCTGTGGACCACACTTTGCCACGATGTCACACACACACTCACTCACTCACAAGGTGAAACAACCTGATCTCACAGAAATACGTGAAATGACCACGACCTCTTAACACTGCATTCCGTGGTGGCAGCACGCAAGGAGTTAAAATTACGTGCCGGTGTTTTGTCGAAGTATGTTTCCCCATCGATATGCGTTTCCCTCTACCTAAACCTTACCCAAACCCTTAGTGCTAACCCTAACCACCGGGGGGGGGGGGGAGGGGGGGTTGATTCAATAACGTCACGTCAACCTCGTTTTCCTCAATGATATCTTTAACATTCCTGTATACACACAAAAACACGGAAGTGTCCTTGATAATTCAACAATATGACAGGTTAATGTCAAGGCCATAAAATAAAATAAATGTATTTTGCCAGCAGATAGTGTAGGGCTTTAAGAGGTCGTTAACAGTTTTTACAGGTTCTGAAGCATCTTTGCTTTGATCACCCTTGGATTTAAATGTCTGCTTTGAAAATTGATGCGCACACACACCAGACTGAATATGTTCTATTTACAAATAAAGACTGATGAATGTGTGTATTGTGTTATTGAGGAGAGAGTGCTGGGAAAATATGGCATAGGTTGGGTGTGCTTTTGGCAGGGGGTGAAAATGTGCTTGTGTAACTATGGCAGGGAGTGATTATGTGTGATGGGGAACACTCAAAGGTTTTTAGTGAGGTACATTATTTTTTCCACAGTATTTGGATTGAGCTGGTTTCTTTTTTTGCTCACAACTTCTCCACATTTGGAGAATACTCGCTCACAAGGAACAGATGATGCTGGTGTGCATAAAAATTGTTGTGCGAGCTGAAACAGATGAGGGTACACATTTCGATGGTTCATCCAGTAAGCCAGTGGGTCTTCTGATCTTTCCAGTGGTGGATCGGTCATGTACCGCTGCACCTCCACTGTAGCATCTGCTGTGGCATTCCTTCCCCTCCTTGCTTCAGAAGCATCTCTGTCCAGCATTTCCCAAAGGTTAATATCTGAAAGACAAACATGACAGTATTCATCAGTACTTATTTTGTCCTGCATTTTATCTATTCATATTTATAACATTACCTGTGGATGATGGATTTCCAACATTTGCTGGTGCTGGTTGAGCTGATGTGGAGGGCTGTTGTTCTGTTTGTGTGTCAGGTGGTGTGTGTCTTATTATTTGTGAGCATTCTGCTGTCAGTCGTCTCACTGCTGCCTGTGCCTGTACTTGGTTGTAGAAACCAAAGGTCTTGAATCTTGGATCCAGCAGTGTTGACAGGGTCAGTGCAGTTTGGGTCTCCGTCGTGTCGAACTTGCTTTGCATCAATGACGCCATGTTCTCTCCCAGTGTTTTAGCAGTGTTGTGGCTTATTTTTCCCATTGTGTCATACAAATACAACATCAACATTTTTATCATTGGGATGACCTTTGACCCTGACACTCTCTTCTCTTCTGACAGTTCTACTGTTGCCTGGTAAAAGGGGGCAAGCAATTGCAGGCATGCAGTAGCTGTTTCGTAGTCCTCAGAGGACAGAGGTCTCACGTCTGTTCTCAGCGTTGCAAGAGCTGCCCCCACTGACTGTCTCTCTTCAAAAAGGCATTGCAGCATGAGGAAGGTGCTGTTCCAGCGTGTGTCCACCTCCTGAATCAGCTTCTTCACTGGACGATTCATCTGCTCCTGCACTTCTCTGAGCTTCTCTTTTGCTGTTGTGCTGGTTTTGAAGAAACTCACCACTTTTCGTGCCCTTGTGCGTAGGTCTTCTAGGCCAGGAGTTGCATCAAGTGACTTCTTCACCACTAAATTTAGTGCATGCGCAAAGCAAATTGCATGTCTTAGATTTAGAATTCTGACAGAGGCAACCATATTAGCTCCTGCATCGGTCACAATTGAGGTCACTTTGCCTTCAATGCCCCATTCCTCCATGAGAGACCTCGTTGCAGCAGTGATGTTAGCAGCTGTATGAGCTTCAGGGAAAGGCAGCACTCCCAAAAGCACTGTGGCCAGCTTCACAGAGTCATCCACATAATGGCTGGTCACTGCTAGATATGCATCCATATTAATGGAGGTCCACATATCAGCAGTCAGGCTCACAGCCTCTACCTTCTGCATGACAGCCTTGGCCTTGGTCTTCTCCTCCTCATATCTCTGGACCATGTAGTGTAAGATTTAATCATTAATCTTTAATCAGTAAAGTTGATTGACGTAGAAGTTCATATAATAATGTTTTTATGTATCCGTGTATGGCAAAACACCTTTACACAAGTTTGTATTCATATATTGAAAACACACACATACCATACCATGTACTGCCTGGAAGTGTAATAACACACACACACACACACACACACACTAAGGTTTTATATTGCATGAAGGCACAGGGGACCTTATAGAAATAGTCCCCAAGATCCATATGTTTTTTAGAAAATAGCGTGAAATCGAGTTCAAACCTAATGGTGGGAGAGTTTGGGGATTTCCAGGCCGGGGGAAAAAGATTACACCATGAAGACATGCCCGGGCATGTTCAGGCATGTCTGGACAAAGGCAAAAAGGCCTGCCACCAATAGGTTTGGGCTCAGGTAGGAAGGGCTAAAAGGAAGAGGGTGGAGATTCTCCCGAATCTTCACCAGCATAAAAGGGAGAGCTCAGTAAGTGAAACTTCAGTCTTGCTCCGGAGCCTGACTCATGAGTTGTATGTGTTGAAGCTTGTGAACACATTAAACTCGATTGTACCAGATTCTATTGGTCTCCAGTGTTTCTCTGAGTACCAGCCAACTGAACCTAAGATACTAAACTGACACAGAGGACAATTTGAAGAGAAGGTGAGGACGAGGTCGGGAGCCATCTGGCCCAGGCACCGATTTTCACTTCGTCACGTGGTGAGTCAGCGAGGAGGGAAAGGAAGTCAGAGCCGGAGACCGGGAGCACTGGGCTGCACACCAGACATACAGGTGGCCACCAAATAAGGTAAGCAGAGCCTTTTCTGCCTAAACCGGGTGTGTCTGGGGTGCAGTGCTGGGGCCGCCCATGTCAAAGGTATTTGGCAAATTTCCCTCCCCTAAAGAACCTAATTATGATGTGCTGATTGATTGGAAAATAATTAAGGACATCACTGAGATACAACTAACATCACTGGAGACGGTTGGGTCTGCTACAATAAGTGTGATCTTGGAGCGGAAAGAGTGAATGTGTGTGTGTTGAATGTATGGTAACAAGTGTAGTAATGTAAGAAGGGATAGTTAAAGTATTTAAAGTATTAAGAAGACAAGCAAGAATAAGAAGTGCACAAGAGAAGAAGAAACCTGTAAGAGTTGTACAGGGAAGAGAAAAATAACCGGTAAAGTGGTAAAAAGAGTAAGAAAAAGAGAAGAAATACATAAAAGCATATCCGTGGTTACCGCTGCCTATCTTGCCGACACTCCTTTAAGCCTGTAGGGGCAGGAGTGTTGTGTCGGAAGGCAGGACTGCGCGGACGGAATGCCAAGAAGATAAAAGAGAAGATAAAGAGTTAAAAACATAAAAAGCATATCTGTGGATACCGCTGTCTACCTGTTGTGTCGGGAAGGCAGGACTGCATGGACAGAATGCTAAAAAGTTAAAAGATAAAGAAAATAGTCAGCAGATCGATCAAAGTGTAAAATTGTAACATACCTAAGTGTAACATATAAACTTGTTGTAAATACAGTAAAATGTTGAATAAAAATGTGAGTGTAAAAAGACTGATAAAATACTAGACGACTGACCTAACAGACATAAGGAGGGGGGCGAGAAATAGAGACAGTAGAAAAGACCTAAAGAGGTCAATCAATCAATCAATTTTATTTATAAAGCCCAATATCACAAATCACAATTTGCCTCACAGGGCAAGAGGTGAGATCAGAGACTAAATAAAGAACACCAAAAATAGATGGAAGAGGGAGACGACAGTGGAGACGAGATTTGGGAAGAAGAACACACGCGAACATACGTAGATAACGAGGGGGCAGAGCATTGGCAGGACGAGCCAGAGATTAAACAAAAACTCTGGCAAATCACAAAATTCAGTAATTTGAAAAAGTAAAAGAAGAGTTTCCAGGTGCCCCGTGGGAAGTGATTTTGCGCAGACTGTGGGTTCCTTACTCACTAAATCCACTATTGCAGAGCTTGTGTGATAATTATAAGAACGGACCAGTAGCTTCACTTCCTCTGCACCAGATAAGAATATAAGGCCAAGCAGGCGGGGTGGAATATGCTCCACGGCTGCAAATTGTTGTCATGCCCAGAAAAGTTGAGTGGGAGACAGGGAAATTTGGGTGTCTAACCCAGATCTCCCAAGGGGACGGGTCACACAAATTAGAGTACAACCCGTATAGAGAAAAGAAATATAAAACTGCCATAACAGTAGGGAAGATCATAGTACTGATACGCACAAAAGAAACAGACGAACAGCCAGAGATCCCAAGAACCAGTGAAGCCAAACAAGGCTTCATGGGAGCCAAGCAGGGAAAAATGGAAAAAGGGGTCTTAACCCCAGTGGAGGTAGTAATGCGACAACACCCAAGTTGAGTGAAACGCATCCAACGTTGTGTGATCAAATGGCACAAAAGAACATCAGGGAAAAATCGCTGGCCTATGGAAGGTACTTTCAATCTAGCGTGCTGTGATGAAGTAGAGTCAGAATTGAGACACATTGAAGCCAGAGACACCAAAGCCAGCTATAAGAAAAAGAACAAGAGAGCTAAGGAGAGGGAAGTGTTGGGATGGTTCAGACAAGCAGGGGGAAGAAAACAGATGGTGCAGCTGGAGGAAAAGAAAAAAGAACACCAGGATCAGGAAGAAGTGATGCCTACAGCACCACCCCTACCCACACCACCACCGCCCCCATACCTGCAGGAGCCAGCACAGCCAATAATAGGACAATATCCACTAGTGGATTCAAAACCAATGGAAATTGAGGGCCAATTGCAGGGGAAATTCACAGTGACTTTAATCAAGAACACTAAGCAAGAGGCCAAGAAGAAGAAACAGCAGGGACCGCGGAGAAAGCTACCACTGGAAATGACGCCTCCCTCAGAGACAGACAGTACTGACGGATCGTCGGACGACGACGGGAACACAGAAACCACTGACTTTGAATTATATCCAAAGGAACTTAATAGTAAGAGGGGAAGGGACGCTGAGCAACCAACAGACCTGGAGCCGGCAGAGCTTGCCAGTGCAGAGGGCACTCCCCCTAGAGGAAGGCGAGCCCCACCCCTGGGACAGAAAGGGAATGGGAAGCCGAGGCGATTAAGGGAGGACGGATACAAGTCCCAACATTCAAGCTGCTCGAGCCTCCCAATGAAGAAATCCGCCCACCATTCAAGCTGCTCGAGCCTCCCTTTGGAGGAGTCCAGGTCTCCCACGGCAGCATTACGAAGGAAAAAGGAGGAGGGGCTGGTACCACAGTCCAGGCCCCTGAGTGCCCTGGAGGAACGACAGTGGCAAGAATGGCTGGAATGGGAGACAGAGCGCCGTCGGGTGCACCAGGAGGAAGAGCGCCAGGAGGAAGAGCGCCAGGGGACGGCCACCATCGACCCCACATCTTAACCAGGCCAGAAAATGAAAGACGAACCATCCGATAGAGGCGGCCATGGTCTCGGGGAAGGTGCCCCAAGGGGAGCATCATTGGACGGCACCCAAGACCAACAGCTACTCCAGCAATTGGAAGGAGTTGCCCGGAGAGCTGAAGATAGGGTACTACGTATGGCTCAGGAAATGGAGAAATTAGAAGAGCGGCTGGAGGAGGATAGGGCTTCCCAGCAGAGACAGAGGGAACCCCGAGTTAGCTCCACAACAGAGACACTGACAAAGGACAGATAACAGATAGAAGAAGCCGAGACCGAGTTGGCATGGAACTAAGAAGCGGGAAAAGAGTCGGTAACCTGCTGGTGGACCTGTCGAATGATGAGAGCGAAGGTTCCCACATGTGCCCCCTTGTAACCAAAACTGGCGGAAGAAAACAGTACGAGCCCTGGCCCTTGATGGACATGATAGGCCTGGCAGAACGCCTACCAGTGCTCACAGATGGGGCTGATAAATGGATAATGGCCTTGGAAGAAACCACAGCTGGTATACAGTTGGCCTTAGGAGACATCAAAGCTATACTCACCTATGTGGCAGGAAAACAGACCACCCTGGAAATATTCACGGATGCTCGCTTAGGAGCAGCTATTGGTAACAATGCATACGATGATGAGAGTTTTGGACTCTACCGTTCCCGGGTGTGGCAGCAGCTGAGAACGCACTACCCGGCAAAGAGAGACCCATCCAAGCTGGAGGGGGAGACCATAGCGGATGATGAATGTCCCTCCCAAGTTCCTACACAGCTTCCAGAAAAGGTGGAAGGAAGAGACAGGAGAAGCATGGAATGCTAATAAAATGACTCAGAGTCTGTTCAAAATGATGGTTAAAAAGGCCATGCCGGAAGATGTACAGCGACGCCTAGAGGGTGTGGTAGGACTGATGAAGATGGACTGGCCACTGTTTTCAGAACACATTATCCACCATGTGGAGCTCTACAGAAAAGACAAAAAGAAAATGGAAGAGGATAGCAAACAGCTAGCCAACAAACTGACACAGCTGCAGCTGGGAGAGCTAAGTAAGCTGGTCAAGAAGGAAAAAGAAAAAACTAAAGTTCAGGCCCCCATGGTAATGGCAAACCAAACAGCTCCCCAGGCCGTCCAGCCCCAAGCACCTCTGCAGCCAACCCCAACGGACCCAAACACAGCGGGAAATGACAATTCTGCTAACGCCACGCATCACCATTACTATTACCAGCAGCAAGCACCACGAGGCAGTGGCAACCAGCGGCCCCCACGAGGGCGGGGCCGAGGTGGACCCAGAGGAGATACAACGTTTCGGGGACGATGGAAGGGGGGCCGAAACTACATACCAGGGAACCAGCACATGTACCAGCAAACCGCGCCCAACCAGCACCCAGGCCCGCCAGACATGGGCACAGGTTACCCAGGAGCTAATCCGGCTCCACCTGACAATCTGTTCTGGGGTGTGGTCAACCAGGCCATATACGGAGCCAATGTTCTAGTAATCCATGGGAAGGTCCAGCACAGAACTGGCCCAACACGGAGCAGGTGCGCCCTTGGTAGGGGTGCCCAGAGAAGCCTGAGGGGGAACTAATGTCACCAGCTATATCACTACAGTCACATGATGAACCGATCATACCTGTTGTCATTCACGAACGTGAGTACCCTTTTATGGTAGACACAGGGGCTACGTATTCATGCATTGGAAAAGAAGGTTCCAGGTTCCCCCTCTCTACGTCATCTATAAAAACAATAGGCTTCTCTGGGAAATCACAAGTCATACCACTGATGGAGCCCGTTCCAATGCTCATTGCAGGCAAAGTTATATGTGCGCCCTTGCTATATTCAGCCCATACCCCAGTAAACCTGTTAGGAAGAGACATTCTATGCCCATTAAAAGCGAAGATCATGTGCACCCAAGATGGACTGTATCTGGATTTCCCTGACGAACCCCCACAAAACATGATGTCACAGCTTCCCCTGGGCACGACAGAAAAACAACAAGCCCTTGCCTATTGGCTCCAGCTGACACCAGAAGAGTCACACCTCAAACAGGCATGGACTGACTGGGAGGTGTGGATTCAACTTCACTATGACACAGCACATACCCCCACTCTGCCACTACACTGCACGCTCATGTATGACCAAGATCTGACTCATGTAGATTACCAATAATGTTGGGACGCAGTAATCAACAAGAAACCATGTCTAGTTACAAGTGAAGACATGTTTTTGGGACCAGAAGGCGTGGCAGCGGCCGTCCGCCTTCCGGAAGAATTGTCTGGGTGGTTTCAGGTACCAAATTCCACGCCGCACGTCACACTGTTAGTGGCAGAAGGTTATGAGTCTTATCATCTTGGTCCTATGGTCAAGCGTGCCCTGCAGGTGCAAGAGTGGGTACCCACAAAGAATAAGTACATTCACATCTCAAAAGATAAGCAGTTTATCAGACTCTCAGTCAAAGTAGGTGATGAGGCAGTAGCAGGTAAGGTAATGGTAGATGGAAACACACCCACACATATGGTAGTCACTGCAGAACATGTTGAAATGCTAAACCAAGTTCCACCCCAGTTGTGGACAGCTCATAAGACTGATGTAGGATTGATAACCTGTTCACATTAAGCTGAAGCCACACATTAATCTACCATATCAGAAACAGTATCCTCTCAAGCAGCATGCGATTGACGGTATCAGGCCAACGATTAAGGGTTTGGTGGAAGCAGGGGTATTGGTTAAAATTAATAGCCCTTGCAACACACCCATTTTTCCCATCAGAAAACCAAATTCAACAGACTACCGTTTAGTCCACAATTTGAGAGCAGTTAATGCGGTGGTAGACGGGGAAGTACCACACGTTCCAGACCCACACACATTGCTATCAAACATCCCACCAGACACCCAGTGGTACACAGTTATTGATTTGTGTTCAGCTTTTTTCAGTGCACCACTATATCCAGATTCTCAATATCTGTTTGCCTTTACGTACGAAAATCAGCAGTATACTTACTCAAGACTTCCGCAAGGATTTTCGGATTCACCTTCTATCTTTAACCGCGTGTTGACGCAAGATCTAGCAAGTTTGAACGTGCCAAGCACAGTGTTGCAGTACGTAGACGATCTGCTCATCTGTAGCCCTACAAAAGAACAATGTGAGAAAGACTCCATTGCCGTGCTCACAGCTTTAGCAGAAGGAGGGCACAAGGTCAGTAAAGATAAACTGCAGTTCTGCCAACAGTCGGTAGAATACTTGGGGAGAAGGCTATGCGGGGACAAAAGGTGTATTGCACCATCTCAATTAGAAGCAGTGATCAAGGCCCCTCAACCGCAAATGGTGGGCCAGATGCTATCTTTTTTGGGCATGACAGGCTACAGCAGGCCGTGGATTTGTGACTATGCCATTAAAACCGCTCTGCTCAGGGGTCTGATAAGGGCAGCAGGACAAACCAAAAACACAGCACAGTTGGTGTGGACAGAGGAAGCAGAGGGAGCGTTCCAAGCTCTAAAAATAGACATGCAATCCGCTCCAGCGCTGGGGACTCCTAACTATGCCAAACCTTTTCATCTATATGTGGCTGAAAGGTCAGGCTTTGCCTGTGCTGTGCTTATGCAAGACACACCTACAGGGAAGCAACCTTTAGCATATTATAGCACCAAGCTGGACAACATAGAGGCTGGGTTGCCACCCTGCTATCAGGGGCTAGCCGCAGCTGTCTTTGCATTTCAGAAGGCATCATCGCTGACCATGGGACATCCTGTGACGTTGTACACTTCCCACCAAATTCATGCGCTATTGACGAGTCCACGATTTGTTTTAACACAAGCCAGACGCACGGGCTATGAAGTAATCCTATCAGCCCCTGAACTTAACATTCAGCACTGTACCATCATTAACCCAGCCACAAAACTGGTGTTACCAACAGAAGGTACGCCACATAACTGTATTCATGATACAGACAAATTTATGCGTGCAAGGGAAGATTTACATAACCAGCCGATTCCAGCTGATCTCACATTGTTTGTTGATGGGTCATGTTTCTGTGATGCCACTTTTAGCCATGCCGGCTACGGGGTTGTCCAACTCGACAACGATGACCAAAACTTTGTGACACTGAAATCATGTAAACTTGCTCAGCCTTGCTCAGCCCAACTCACAGAAATAAAAGCTTTAACAGCAGCATGTAAATTAGCGGAAGGAAAGTCGCTAAATGTATACACAGACTCAGCATATGCCTATGGCGTTTGCCATGTTCATGCTAACATATGGAAACAAAGAGGGTTTCGCAGAGCTGATGGCACTCCTGTAACTCATGGAGGTGCCATCCTTGACCTATTGGAAGCCACGCTTCTTCCCACGGCATTAGCAGTAATTAAATGTCCAGCCCACCAAAAGACTGATTCATTGATAGCCAAAGGGAATAACCTTGCTGATGAAGCAGCCAAACAGGCAGCAATGGGTGCAATAATGGCACCCATATTAACCATACAGGACTGTGAACCCCTCACTACCATGTCTTCCCTTATAACTGCTCAAAACAGAGTTAGTGAGGCCGAAAAACGTCTATGGGTGAAACGAGGAGCCATCAGAACAGTGCAACAGGGTCCAACAAATGGTCTCTGGCGAGGTAGTCATGGCCATTTTGTACTACCAACCTTACTCTTAAGACATGCAATAATTTGGGCGCATGGTAGTGACCATTGCGCAAGGGTGGAGATCCTACAGAAATTGCAAGCAGTATGGTGGTCACCGTGCTTATGGGTCGACCCATGCCAATACCATACTTGAGAGGTCCCTACGAAGGGCCCTCGCTGGAGCAGTTGCAAGGTGAAATGTTTGACTATTTACGAAGTCTGACTCGTATCCACAGGGCTGTGTTCCAGCAGGTGAAAGGCACCACCCAGGACAGAAGGGTCGAAATCCCAGAAGACCTCCAAAGAATACTTCCTGGAGAGTGGGTATACGTCAAGGTATTCAAAAGGAAGTGGGACCAGCCACGAAGGGAAGGTCCATACAAGGTCATATTAGCCACACCAACTGCCTTGAAAGTTGAAGGTAAGGACGTTTGGTTCCATCTTAACCACTGCTGCAGAGCTAACAACCCAGAGAGACCTATACCTCGGCCTAGCGCCAGACAGAGAGCAGCTCCCCCAGATCCACAAGGGGAGGGCGAAGCCGCCCCAAGGGAAGTAGGGCATCATCCAGAAAGGGGAAGGCGATGCCTCCCCGCAGGAACAGGGGACCAGGAGGTCAGTACGTTTGGCGCTCAGGCGGGACCCAGGCAGAGCCCGGAGTGACAGCAGTGGGTCGCTACCAGAGAGGGTGTCATCAGAAAGCACCTCGGAGGGAAGCACCCCATCCACAGTGGCTGGCGATGAATCTCATGAGTCGTCACCTGATGGCCGCAGGGACGTTGATGAGGGCCCAAGGGCAGAGAGAACAGAGAGAACAGAGAGAGCGGAGGGAGCAGAGGCAGACAGAGAAGAAGGAGAAGAAAGCCACAGCTCAGAAACAAGCGAAGCTAGGGACACAGACACAGGAGACACAGACACAGGAGACACAAGCTCCGGAGAGGGACCAGCCCCGCGGTAGACCAGCCCAGGGAAGGCTTGAGGGCCCAGGCAGTATGGGGGGAGGAGTTAAAGTAGGAGTAATAGCGGCAGTACTACCAACCCTATTGCTCATCCTGGCAGGAGTGAAACAAAGTGAAGGAGCAGAGCAAGTTAGGCAAGGTCAGAAGCAAGTAGGCGAGTGCGTAGTGGCACTAGGAACCATGGCCGCGAAGCAGGGCAGGATACCTTACAGAGAGATAACACAGTTAACCTACTATAAATCGCATGCTTACGACGACATATTGGTGGAGGGCCCAGGAAGCATTAGGTTGCATGGCCGGTCCATAGGACCACGCTGTAGTGCAGAAGGGAGGGTGACAGCAAGAGTTATGTGTGACACAAGAGGTTGCACCAACACAAATACAGGGCGCAGCATACCTATAAAGATAGCCCGCCAGTGGCTCCAATTAGATCCAGGGTCCCAGAGAAAACCATGAGATGTGCTGGTACAAAGAGTAGAGGTAATAAGAACGACCACTTGGAAGTCTAATATGTTCTATCAATGGCTAGAATACTCCGCTAAACAGGTAACCAATAGCTCGTGTATAGCATGTCACAGGAAGATGGGCCTACCCAGGGTCAGGCCCCTCCCAGATATAGAGGAGTGCGAGAACATTCTACTGTTTTGCTCAATGCACCATATGGATGGCAGCAGGGAGAGGGAAACACAGCAATAACACTGCAATTTGTCCAGTAAGTCTCAAAGACGCCCCTGACCAAATTAAAAAGGAGTTTCAAGTACCTCCAGTAGTGCATTTGGCACGGGATACCGTATTCCCGTTTTGTATAGCACTAGGACATGGTATAGAACACTGGTTAGACAACTCCACCTCTGGCAACACCTCCAAAGAGGCAGAGGAGGTGATCCAGTGTAGGTATGAAAATATCACAAACCAGGGAGTGAGTTTGTCCCGGAGGCAGGAAAAGATATGTAATACCACTGAAGAAGCTAAAATCCAGTGCGAACAGGTGGTCAGTGGTGTTTCAAAGAATTCATCTATCGTGTCACGCAATTATACTGATGCCGCTTGGGTATGGGTTGGTGACCTTAGTAACGGCACAGAGCCATTGGCAGATATATTTTGGATGTGTGAAAGCGATCGCCAGGTAAAAGCTGTACTACCAGCCAATTGGACTGGAATCTGTACCCCAGTAATGGTAACAGGGTCAGTTACGATAATAAGCCTAACTAACAGTACTACAAAAAGATCTTGTAGATCGGCTGAGACTCAGACACGCTCCTGGAAGGAGGATGCTAACATATACATTACATGGGATCAGGTGCCGCAGGGGGTTCCCAAGGCTCAACAGGCTATATCAGATGATTGGATAGGGGGAGGTCGAGGACTAGGTGCTATGCCATTTGTAGGAACCATAATGAACGCCCAGTACAGAGCCCGTAATAGCCGCTGGGTAAATTATTTGTGGTATAATCAGCAAAGATTTGTAAACTGGACTATAGAGGCTTTAGAAGGAGTAAGTGAGCAGCTGCATGCTACATCCCTGATGACGGTGCAAAACAGACTCGTTATCGAGACAATGCTAGCTCAGGACCAAGGGGTCTGTGATGTGATAGGAGAAGACTGTTGTACTGTCATCCCTATGCGCACAGGGGAGGATGGCAATTTAACCGGGGCTTTAGAGAACATACGTATGTTAAGAGACAAACATGTGCAGCACTCAAATTGGAACACTAAGATTTCCTCGATTCTGGAGTGGTTAGGGAAATTATCCCCTGGGAAGATTTTGCAAATGGTAGGAATGCTGTTAGGACTTGTTATGCTGACCCTTCTTGTAGTAGCTTGTTGTGTCATTCCCCTAGTGCGGCTTGTGTTTAGAAAGGCCATGGAAAGCCACATGGGACAGTTTGTCATATTAGACCACGGTCCACGGCCCACTGAAAGCGCAGGGCAACCAGAAGACATAAGTGGCTCACAGGGAAAGGGAAACCAAGACCAAATTATAGGGCGATATGTCGGAAATCAATATGACATAATGCTGGGAAATGTGGCTGTAGAAGCTGTCCTATATCAGCAGAAATATAGGCAGGCGGAAGGAGAGTATGAGGAGATTGTGTAGAGCGGAGGATGTCACGAGCCACTAGCCCCGACACCCTTGTTGTCACCAGACCAGTACTAACAATTAACCCGCTTGCATGGCTTGCATGGCTTGCATGGCTTATGTATATAATTAAGTGTTGAGAGGAGAGGCAAAAACGAAAAAAGTGAATTACACTAAAGAATGTCCTTTAAAACCTTAAGATAGGTGCAGAGTATGCCTGAGAACTGGAGAACCCCATATCCATATCAGCAGAACCCAGGGGGCCAACTTGGGTTCCAGTATCAGCAGGAGTGGCCGAGCATGCCGTACCAGCCACCTCCACCATACCCAGACTCAACCCGCCCGATGGCCAGCCGACCCTCATCGGTCTATACCCCCAGCGGAGGCGCCCCGATGGAAGCCCGTGGGCACCCCACTCCGATGACGTTATCGATGCTCTACGCCCAACCCCTGCCATCAACTCAGCCACCGACCCGGATCCTCAACCCTCTGCACCACTATATACAGCAAGAACTCCAGGACCCGGTTGAAGCCCCCAGCCAGGGCTGGGCCATGGTGGAATGGAAGTCAACTACGGGTGAGGCGACATCCTGCCAAGAAACACCCAACCCAATCACTGGCAACACTAATCCGGGTAGCAGAGTCCAGGCGGGTCCCAGCCAGGAAAGGAACCTGGGGGAGGTGAATTCAGGCCTGAAGTATTCCCAGTACCTAGTGCAGGCCGCATTAGAGGTTCAGACAACCACCACAGCACAGGCACCACCACAGCCGAGAAACCGGGAGGACAGTGCCCGCAATGAGTTGCTGCCACTGCGCTCCCCTGACACATCGTCATCGTCAGAAGACAGTGTTGGACCACATGATAAAGAACTGATGTCCTCCTATTATCCAACCACCCCACCACCCAGAGCGCCACTCCTAGGGGCTGACTGAGGGCCCCAGAGTGAGGGTCACCTGAAAATGAAGGCCCTACCATATGAAACACGAGCTCTCCTGGAATGAGAGTTCGGAGTGTGTCCAGACGTGGTGGAAAGCTGCCTCCGGTGCCTGCCTGATGGTGTGCCAACTACGCAACGACATTTGGAACTGGTGGACGACCAGCGCGCCCGGCTTCATCCTGTTCCCCCAGGCCCCTACCGCCGGCTAGTGCGCAGTCTCCCCCTTGAACTACGGAAAAGACTCCGCAGAGTCCGCTCTGGCACCTACACAATCAGGAAGGTAGAAAACAAATGGCTGCAGAAGGAACACATGCGGCGGAGTGAACGGGAGATACTCAGTCTGCGTAACCAAGTCCTAGAACTGACACAGGCTAGGGATGACCTACAGCAACAACTGGTCAACTTCCATGACTTACAACAGGAGGTCGAGATGCTGAGGGACCAGGTGGCATCCTACCAGCGCCTGCGGATGACTGGCACATCCGCCTATGTGTCTGACGGACAGTAACTGGGCAGCATTAATAGCCAAGATTGATATGTACCTTACCACCTGTGGCCCGTATATGAGAAGGCTATTGTGATTAATCATGCATACAATGGAAAATGACAGCAAGGCCACCAAGCATAGCTCTTGTACTCAAAACACTACTACATCAATAGCACGCAGAGAAATTAGTTAGAAGAGTGATCACTGGAATTATTACTGGACATGGTTTATGTGTGATATTTACTGATACTGGTTATATAGTATGGGACTTTTGAAGTCCCAAAGGGGGGAATATATATTTTTTCCTTCCTCTGTTCCCTAGCATTAGATGGGACTATGTAGGCCCAAAGGGGGGAATGTAGTGTAAGATTTAATCATTAATCTTTAATCAGTAAAGTTGATTGAGGTAGAAGTTCATATAATAATGTTTTTATGTATCCATGTATGGCAAAACACCTTTACACAAGTTTGTATTCATATATTGAAAACACACACATACCATACCATGTACTGCCTGGAAGTGTAATAACACACACACACACACACTCAAAGGTTTTATATTGCATGAAGGCACAGGGGACCTTATAGAAATAGTCCCCAAGTTCCATATGTTTTTTAAAAAATAGCGTGAATTCGAGTTCAAACCTAATGGTGGGAGAGTTTGGGGATTTCCAGGCCGGGGGAAAAAGATTACACCATTAAGACATGCCCGGGCATGTTCAGGCATGTCTGGACAAAGGCAAAAAGGCCTGCCACCAATAGGTTTGGGCTCAGGTAGGAAGGGCTAAAAGGAAGAGGGTGGAGATTCTCTCGAATCTTCACCAGCATAAAAGGGAGAGCTCAGAAAGTGAAACTTCAGTCTTGCTCCGGAGCCTGACTCATGAGTTGTATGTGTTGAAGCTTGTGAACACATTAACCCTATGGGCCCGAACGACGCATAGTGCGTCCAAATTCACACCTGTTTTTCTCTGTGGATTTTCTCCACAACCTTGCGTCATAGCGAGAAGCCACGCATATCACGTGAAACAGCGGAATTATATCTTTCCAACAAGACCAAGCACTTGTCAGTAGTCCAATGTTTTCACAGCAAAAAAACAATAATAAAATTACACTAACATTATGTATAACAGAGCTTTCATACAGCTCTGCACACACATCACTCTTGGATGGATTACTCGCAAATGCAGGCTCGCACAGAAATGCCACGCATATCACATGAAAGTGCAGGAGCAGAGCTTTCCAATGATACCACACACATCATTGTTCTGTCATCCCATCATGCTATAAATCCAGATTAATTGTCTACAACATAAAAACCTGATGAATTTCTTTACAATCCATTATACAGATCTTGTTATCAGTCACTTCATATAGTGAGGAATATCGTATCTTACCACGTCTTAGGCTTGCGTGTGTTTCTCCCTGTCTATCCACATTTGTAGTCCGGCTTTCAAGATGCAAATATCTCCATATTGTCCAGTTGACACTCCATCAAACTTTGTATGACAAGACCAGCCACTTCACCTTTGCGCACCCAGACAACTGCAGCCTAATTATGCATGCTGACAGGGCCGTAGTCACCATATACATTGAGGGGGACACGTGCCCCCCCACCAATGCCCAAAATGTCCCCCCAATATATAACTGAAACTGAAAAACAAATATTATCTTGGAGGACATCATTGCACTTGGTTGACTATTTTTCTATGATCTTAGATGTAAATATTGCATGTTTCTTTCAGATAAAACACATTTTTGACTTGTGAATGAGTCAATGGAATTTCTTGCAATAATGAAAAAATACTGGCAATCATGTCCGCCTGGCACAAACCACATGTTTTGGACAGCTGTGAAGTGACAGAATGTCCCAGCATCATGGTTCTTATATTGCCAGATCCCAGAGAGTCTCCCCTCTTCATATATGGCAGAATATGTCTTTTTCCAACTTGCTATGGTGAGATACATGTAAAAATGTAAGAATTTAGTCACACGGATTTGTTTTTTTCATTGATATAAAAATTAATATAAAATACAGACACATCGGAGGACATGAAATGATGGCAAATCTGGTTAGCCCAGATTGTCCTGAAAAAAACAGGATATAGCATGTGTATGTAGCCTTTATAATGACTGTGATATGAGCTTAAAAGTAAAGGCAGTAAAAATACCCCAAAAACGCCTAGGGCCCATAGGGTTAAACTCGAATGTACCAGATTCTATTGGTCTCCAGTGTTTCTCTGAGTACCAGCCAACCGAACCTAAGATACTAAACTGACACAGAGGACAATTTGAAGAGAAGGTGAGGACGAGGTCGGGAGCCATCTGGCCCAGGCACCGATTTTCGCTTCATAACCATCATGTTCTTTAGAGCCTGTCTGGATGGAAGAGTGTATGTGGGATCAAGCAATGCCACAAACTCCTTGAAGCCACAGTCATCCACGAGGGAAAAAGGCTGCGAGTCTTTCACCACCATATTGACAAAAGCCTCATTAAGCTCTCGCTTCCGGTCCACTAAGACAAATAAATAAAGACATAAAGAAATAAAAAGAAAATGAATAAAAGAAAATAAGGATTTATGTGAAATTGCATTTAAATGAAGCAGGCCTATGAGTCATGGAATACAGTCATATCATATTGTGTTAGTGTGTCTAATTAATAATAATATAATATAGCCTACCTTGATTTGTGTTCCCCTGGTTAGTAGCTCCATGCTTGGCAGTGAAGTGCCTAATCATGGAGGAAGTATTCCCATGATACTTTAGTTCAGTTGAACACACCAAGCACCGGACCTGTAGAGAAAGCCATTTGTAAATAAAAATGCAATTTCAGTCTATAAAGCTACAGCCTAATGGCTACACTAATCATATACATCATTTTACTGTGATGCTAAGTTACTCAATATAGACTTTAGATACAGCATACAGTAGCTATAGTAGTACTGTACTGACAGCTACTGCTGTAAGTTATAACTTTACTTTTCCTACGTTACATATTAAACATAAAGCACACCTACCTTATCAGGAGCGATCAGATTGAAGTGTTCCCACATGTCTGAACGACCTCTCTTCCTGGCTGGCTCCATAATGATCCAGCACAAACGAACGCAATACCAACAACTCAACAGCAATAACACACCAACTACGACAACCCACAAATTGTGCATTGTTTCGAGCGGTTTTAACAGTGTTGTGGTGCTCAAATTCAAAACTGTCACAACCTGTCAGCTGTCAGAATCGAGACGAGGCGGTGCCAGTGAATCACCTGATTGGACCGCGAACCAGTCAGGTGATTCATTCAGGCAACGAAGCAGTTGCTGCTTCGGACGTCATATGTCACGTGATTTTTTCCA
Source organism: Epinephelus moara (assembly GCF_006386435.1). Taxonomy (NCBI): domain Eukaryota; kingdom Metazoa; phylum Chordata; class Actinopteri; order Perciformes; family Serranidae; genus Epinephelus; species Epinephelus moara. The sequence goes on along the minus strand of NC_065508.1, from coordinate 41,283,445 downwards.
CACCAAAGCAAGCAGTGGTTTGTAGTCCAGGGTTTGAAGCACGTATCGAAGCTTCAGTGTCGCACTGCCATCACTAGTAAATATTGCATGTTTCTTTCAGATAAAACGCATTTTTGACTTGTGAATGAGTCAATGGAATTTCTTGCAATAATGAAAAAATACTGGCAATCATGTCAGCCTGGCACAAACCACATGTTTTGGACAGCTGTGAAATGACAGAATGTCCCACCATCATGGTTCTTATAATGCCAGATTCCAGAGAGTCTCCCCTCTTCAGATATGGCAGAATATGTCATTTTCCAACTTGCTATGCTGAGATACATGTAAAAATGCACGGATTTGTTTTTTTCATTGATATAAAAAATTATATAATACAGGCACATAGAAGGACATGAAATAATGGCAAATCTGGATAGCCCACATTGTCCTGAAAAAAAACAAGATATAGCATGTGTATGTAGCCTTTATAATGACTGTGATATGAGCTTAAAAGTAAAGGCAGTAAAAATACCCCAAAAACTCCTAGGGCCCATAGGGTTAATCACTTATTGATGCTGTTTTTGAAGTATGAATAAGTCAATAAGTAATTTATTCAATTGAATATCAGTGATGTAATTATAGAAAAGTGATTTATCTTT
>NC_065508.1:41272624-41282210 GCF_006386435.1 Epinephelus moara | reverse complement strand
ACCAACACCACCCACTACGACCTCAGTAATAAAGTAGAATAATCACCTTTCTGACAAAAGCTGAAAAAGTAAAAGCTTTGTAAACGTAGAATGTGTGGCAGAGCTGTTGTATTGGATTGTATTAGATTGCACAGGTGTACCTAATAAAGTGGCCAGTAAGGCCCACATTTACACCACCAATCCATCCCTGGTTGCTCGGCAGCCTCAGCCCCTGAGACCATGCTGATCAAAAGTTATTAAAAGCTTTTCTCTATGTCAAGGGGTGTGGCGGCTATGACGCTGCCCTCGCCACCAAATCAGTTGGCTTTTTGATGGCTTCAGCGAACTCATATCCTCACGAAATTGATACACAGGTCAAGAATGGCGAGCTCTTACATCTGATAGGGCCGTTGCCCTTGGGGGGGACAAAATGGCACTATAGTCCCCCTTGAAATTTTCAAAAAACCCTCCCCATAGGGATTTTCTTAGAGTACGAAGATAAAACGTCACACCACGTCAGGGTTAAGTTACTCTGAGTTTTCACATAACCGCTTCAGTGATGCGTGCTGCTGGCCCCCCGCGATAGCGCAGGAGAGCGAGGGCCCGGTCACAGCTGCTTGCAGCTTTAATTAGGGCCCAAGTACCTAGCGGTGCGAGGACCCTATTGAAATGCAAGGATTTTTAGGGCCCGAGCGACGACGAAGTCGTCCGAGGACCCTATTGAAATCGTGCTGTTTATTAGGGCCCGAGCGACGACGAAGTCGTCCGCGGAGGACTCTATTGAAATCGCGCTGTTTATTAGGGCCCGAGCGACGACGGAGTCATCCAAGGACCCTATTGAAATCGTGCTGTTTATTATTATTATTATTCTTGCGACATTTCGTGTCCCAATTTCGGCCCTTTCTCAAATTTGAAAATGCTTCTAACTTTCCACATTCGTCCGGCCACATCCGAAATTCGATATTTTTGGGTCCGCTATGGTGCCTCCCTCGCCACCAAATACGTTTGGCTTTTTGATGGCTTCACCGTCCCCATATCCTCATGAAAATTGACACACAGGTCAAGAATGGCAAGTTCTTGCATCTGATAGGGGCGTCACCCATGAGGGGGACAAAATGCCTCTATAGCGCCCCCTTGAAATTTTCGAAAAACCCTCCCCATAGGATTTTTTTTGGAGTTGGAACATGAAAATTGGTACACTTGTGTATGTTGTCCAAACGCACATAAAAGTCTCTGGCTCATACATGTTGTATTTTAACGAACTAGTCCTAGGGATTTCATCCAATTGACTTCAATTTTTTTACAGATCATCCAGACACCATGCTGATCAAAAGTTGTGCTCTGCATGTCTGTAGGTGAAAGGGCGTGGCTGCTATGGTGCTGCCATTTTTGATCCATCGCCATGCATGTTCAAGCAGCTCTCTCTCCCACATAATTCATCCAAACTGCTTCAAAATTTCTGTACATGATAAGAGCCCCGCCCTCAACACCTCCATATGTTCGAAGGCAATCTTGCTCATGGCGCCCCCTTGTAGAAACAGGAAATGCCATCTTTTACACTGACAAATGCCAACCTCAAGCTCCTGACCTGATCAACTCCATTTTGTGGCCACATGACGATCAAGTTGATGAATCTCCACAGTGACACACGTGTCCTGTCATGTTGCAGGCCGCAGCAGTGGCGACTTTTCATCCTTCGCCACGGAATATCAACTTGATATAAATCCTTCATGTATTGTCAGATTTGCTCGAAACTTCACATGCGTCATGACGGTCCACCCCTGAACGCACCTGCCCACATCTGGTTACGCTCGTGCCGCCCCCTTGTGGAAACAGGAAATGCCCTATTATACATTGACATTGTCAGATTTGCTCAAAACTTCACATGTGTGATGACGGTCCACCCCTGAATGCACCTGGCCACATCTGGTTACCCTCGTAGCGCCACCTGGTGGATGAACGAAACATTGCGTTTTTTCGCTCCTGCCAGGTTTTTTCTCTCTTCTCGCTTCGCGCCACAGCCCCCACGTCCCCTCATGGGGGAGCGAGGGCCCGATCACAGTTGCTTGCAGCTTTAATTTCTTCTTCTTCTTCCTCCAAATGAATTGCCTTTTTGGGAGGCTTAACATACCCGAAAACTCATGAAACTTTGCATGCATCTCAGAACTGGTGGAAAATTTGATATTTTAAGGGTCTCGAGCGCGGGTTCCAAAAAATGGCTCAGTAGCGCCCCCTACAAAAGTTTGAGGAAACAGCCCCTGAAGCTAGTTTAACCTATATGTATGAAACTTGGCAGGCTTATGTAACGCTCAGAGCCGTACAAAAAAGCCTCCTGGAGGCATGCTCTAAACCCAACAGGAAGGCGGACATTTTGAATTTACTGTGCAATTTTGGTGCATTTTTTGCCATTTCCAGGGGTCATAAATGAACGAACTAGTCCTACAGATTTCATCTGACCGACTTCAAACCTTGGTCTGTCCCATCCCAAGACCTTGAAGATGAAAAGTTATCAAAAGCTTGAGTTTTCGTCAATGCGTGTGACCGTGGGATGGCGTCAAAGTTAGGGGTCTCGCCACTAAACAGGAAGTAGTTTATAACTCCAGCATACATGGTCCAATCTTGCCCAAACTTCACAGGATTGATGACAGTCCCGCCCTGAACATGTCTACATGTCAATAAGTAGAGATAAACATAGCGCCCCCTACTGGCAATGGGAAATGTCATGTTTTAGACTTTAATGTACATCTCCTACAGACTTGACCAGATCCACTTCATACTTGGTCAAAAAAGTCATAAGACGTTGATGACGCTTTATTGTAGAAACTGTGAGTTTTCGTCGAAGAGCGTGGCCACGGCCTGGCGGCGAACTTTGATGTTTCGCCGTGATGATAAATGTTGCTGTAACTTGACTCCACATGGGAATATCTTGCCAAAACTTCACACATATGATGACAGTCCAGCCCTGAACACATCTACAGAGGAATTTTGAATCACCGCCATAGCGCCACCTTCTGGCAACAGAAAGCTACTTTATACATTCTTTGATGTCCCGCTTCTAGCAGGTTAATCAGACCCACCTCAAACTTGCTGGTCTAAGTCCTTAGACCTTGATGATGCTTAAAAATGAAGCTTTTTAGTTTTCATCAAACGCTGTGACCGTGGCGCCACCTTGTTCGCCATCAAACACGATGTTGTTTTGAAGGGACAAGGGATGCTTGGAAACTCACCAAACGTGACATACACATCACAGGTCACAAGTACTGTTTTCTGATGTGATTTTTGTGCTTTGATGCACCAAGATGGCTCAACAGCGCCCCCTAGTATATTTCAATTAAGCAGCCCCCAAAGCTGCTTTGACCTGCATGTATGAAACTTGGTAGGTACCTGTAACACTCTATTACATACAAAAAAGTCTCTTGGAGTGTAGTGTAAAGAGTTAGTCCTTAATCAAGTAAAAGAATTATACTGCATAAGTTGATTAAGAAACAAAGCCATATAATCATCATATAACCATGTTTCATGTATAAGGGCCTATGAAGCTGATTGAGATGCATCTATATGTGTTAAAACACTGTCATGCATGTCAAAATAATCACAATATGAGTTCGCATTGTATCCATATATTAAAGAACACACACACTCAAATATAATCTATCGTGCTCTGTATAATGATAGCACACACACTCACTCAAGTGCTTGTATTACCTGATGCACATTAAAGGATTATATTGCATGAGGGCACATGGGACTTTAAGGAAATAATAGTCCCCAAGTTCCATATGTTTTTAAAAAATAATGAGAACCCGAGTCCAGACCTAATGGTAGCAGAGGTTGGGTATTTCCAGGCCGGGGGAAAAAGATTACACCATTAAGACATACCTGGGCATGTTCGGGCATGTCTGGACAAAGGCAAGAAGGCCTGCTACCAATAGGTTTGGGCTCAGGTAGGAAGGGCTAAAAGAAAGAGGGTGGAGATTCTCCACCAGCATAAAAAGGAGAGCTCAAGAAAGAGGGTGGAGATTCTCCACCAGCATAAAAAGGAGAGCTCGGAAAGTGAAAAGTCAGTCCAGCTCCGGGGCTTGACTCGATGAGTTGTATGTGTTGAAGCTTGTGAACACATTAAACTCGATTGCATCGGACTCTGCCTGTCTCCAGTGTTTCTTTGAGTATTGATTAGCTGAATCCAAGGTACCAGATCGACATCGAAGGACAACTGAGAAGTCAAGTGGAGGACAAGGTCGGGAGCCTACAGGCCCAATTCCAGGCACCGATTTTTACCTCTACAGGAGCCATGCTCCAAACCCAACAGGAAGTCCGCCATTTTGAATTTACTTGTGCCACTTTTGTGCGTTTTTGCCCATTTCCAGGGCTTGTAAATTAACGAACTTGTCCTACAGATTTAATCAGATTGGCTCCAAACTTGGTGTATGTAAGCGTGACTACGTTGTGACCAAAAGTTATCACAGGATTTGCCCAATGTTGAATGGCGCGCCCGCTGCCGAGCGTTGAATCTTGAGGTCTCGCCATGAAAAACAAAATTGCTGTAGCTTTGGTATAAATGGTCCAATCTCCACCAAACTTCACATGATTCATATTAGTCCTGCCCTGATCACATTAACATAACCATATTTCCTGATACTCATAGTGCCACCTAGTGGTGACAGGAAACAGGTCTCATCAAACACTTATGTTTCGATTTATCTAAAAGTTACACGCTGTGGTGTGTAGTTGATGTTTAAAAACATGATGTATAATTAGTGCACACTCCAACTCCCCCTAGTGGAAAGAGGAAGTGATACAAAATGTGAAATATGTCGTTCCAGCACTGTAACAAGGATAGGCCAAGTTGCTCCTGCATGCGATGTCTAACTTTGACAGAAATGAACTGACGCATGAGAAGGCGTCCTGCCAGCTCCCCCAAGTTGCATGAAGGTGCAAGGGCCCGTTGATCGCTGCTTGCAGCTTTAATTTTAATATTGTTTTTGCTTATTTCATTATTGTTATTGTTGGTTTACTTTTTAGTCGTATTGTATTGTCTGAGGATGACTCATTTTAGTAACTATACAGTAAAAAAGAAACAAACAAGCAAAGAAACAAACAAAAATCATTTTATACACTGGGCCTTCAGAGTCCTCTCTGAAACTACACCTGGCATGGCTTGTGTCCAAAAAATGAAAAAATCAAAGCTTTGTTGTAGAGCTAAACCAAATACATCATTGGAAAGGTCTCAACCTGGAGAGTAACATATGTTAGTATGAAGATTCTACATGGCTCCTGCTTTCAGCAATTCACCGTTGAACCTTGACCTCAGTGCATGTTTGAGGGCTTATAACTCAGCAACTAAAGGGGGTACAGACATGGGACCAACTGTTATAGAGAGCTCTTGACCTCAACTATCATGTGAGTGTAGTCAACAACTGGGGGTGCTGTCAGATATGGGTAAAATATGGATAAAATAAATTTTCACCCATTTAGAAATTAGATATTTAAAATCTGATTACACAAGTGTGTTTACCATCCTCTTAAAGTCCACAGTGTACTCTCAATTCAGTATTTACAACTTCCAAATCTAGGAAAAACACTTATATTTTTAAAAAACTACAATTTCCTGGGACCGTGCCATGCAGTTTGATACATATCAGCAACATAATTGTAGTTCTTCTGATTTGCAAAGTAGGGCTTTAAATAGGGTTGTAAAAAGATATATCTACCCAATATATCTAATATCTAGTAAAGCCGAACTAGTAAACACACTGCACCTAGATGAACTATGTTAAGAAAAAGTAAAGATGTCGGCTAATTTTCGACATTTTAGCTAATACGCTAGAAACGGCATTTTTGGGACGGTAGGTGTATGCGGCTTGTAAAATAGGGTCGTAAAAAGATACATCTACTGAATATATCTAATATCTAGTAAAGCCGAACTAGTTATTACACTGCACTTAGATGAACTATGTTAAGAAAAAAAGCAAGGACGTTGGCAAATTTCAGATATTTTCAACAGTACTCTAAAAACGGCGTTTTTGGGACGGTAGGTTTTTTGTGGCTTGTTGTAAAATAGAGTCGTAAAAGATAGATCTACTGATTATATCAAATGTCTAGTAAAGCCGAACTATCATGTTATTATTATTATTATGGTGGGAAATTATAACAGAGGGATATATTTGCCGTTTTAATATCAAGAACACTTTCGTGTTTTTGTGTGTATACAGGACGTTGTTGAATCAGGGAATTCGTGTGTCCACCACGAAAAAGGATCCTAATTGACTTTACATTGGCATTGTTTCCGTGGTACCGGCACGTAATTTCAACTCATTACGTGCTGCCACCACGGAATGCGGTGTTAAGAGGTCATGGTCATTTCAGGTGTTTCTGTGAGATCAGGTTGCGGTGAAAACAATACCAGGCGTTACGGTGTGTCACGGCTGGTAAAAATGTTATTTAATAAGTTCACCAGCAATTTGTCTTTGTAGAAAAAGTGTCCCTGGTACTCTGGATAATCCACAGACCTCACTGTCAAGATTTTTTGTCATAGGGACTTCAGCTGAAAGCACTTAAGGAAAACTAATAACACCGGGTCACTGTTTCTGAAAAGATGTGTTGCTTTGGAATCTGTTAAATGTAAATGCCTTCCACCGTATTGGAGAGTGGAGGCATCAATATCAGATATCTCAAAATAAATCCAAAATGATCCGCATGGCGAGATAGCCATGCGTCAGCCATGACGCGCATCTCTACTGTAGCCTCTTGCTCAGACGCAGGCAGTATATGTCTTCTCTCTCTCCCCGCATTCCAAATAACCCAGTACGCAATCACAAACAAAAGGTTAGGGCATAGTTATGCTAAATCACTGGCGTTGGAGAGGGAGGGCAGCTCACAGCGCGTACATTCTGGCAGCCAACATGAGCCGACAGCATTCAGTACGTGTAAACCAGAGGGGACCCTGCCTGTTAGCGTAGTGTGTGGCTGAATGTGCATTATCCCTTTTAATTACACAACAGATCTTACTGCTCAGCATCCCCTTTAATAATTGTTTTTATTGTCTTGCCCAAAATAGCAAAAACAACTGCGCTGGGCCGCTTTATGTTTTTTTTTATTTTGACTAGACTGTCCGCCGTCAAAACAGAGGGGTCTTTGTACTGTATGTGAAAACTTCGGCTACTTGTCAAATTTGTAAAGTTGTGATTATAATCTCTTATTATTCAGTCTACAAGTAAAGTCTTAACGTAGGGCCTACTGTGTATTGACCAGATCTGTACAGTTAGGCTACTGTACAAGATTCTATTTAAGATGTTGAAGAGACTTATTGACAGATGCCTTTCATGCAGTCGCCAGTGGCTGGTTTTACATCATAAGGCAAGTCGCCTGTTTCAACTGCCAATCAGCTCGTAGCAAAGTCAGCTGGTCACATGGGGCACAATGACAGTTTTGGACAGAGAGAAGAGAGAAAAGAAAGGAAAAAAGAGGATCACCTCACCAATCTGTTTGAGGAATAGCTCCACGGTTCTGCGAGTGTGCGAAAGCATGCAGTAGGCTACCATCAATTTATTATTTTTGCACCCTCAGTTGAAATTAAAAAATTAAAAAAAGTTTTCAAAAACAAAAAAAAAAAAAAAACCCGCACCACTCTGTTGACTGACATGTAGTGCCGGTACCCGGTGTATTTCGGCTTTCAGAGCTGTGCCAATTAAACGTGATGACGGCTCAATAAACGTTAAACGTTAGACATCAGTGCACAGGACACAAGAGGCCTTTCTCAATGCCAAGAATGCAAAGAATGGACCTGTGTTCTTGGAGAGAATGTTCTTGCGAGTTGTGTTTGGAAGAATGAACTCGCAAGGTCACGAGCACACATGACGCTCTGTTGTCAGTTTGAGACGATGCGTTCTTGTAGGTATTGCGCAATACCCGAGACAGCCTGCTACAGCTGTGCTTTTTTATCCAGTATCTCAGCTTTATCATCCAAAACAATTGGTATTGCGCTATACACACACACACACAGCATATTTATTATATGTATATACAGTAATATATATATATATACACAGTAATATACATATATATATATATGTGTGTGTGTGTGTGTGTATACACAGTATATACATATATATAGGCTATATATATATATATATACATATATACACACACACACACACACAATACTCTAAGCTCAGCTGTTGTACTTTACCACAAGTGTACACTAACAATGTAATGCCTATTTTTTAATAAAGCAGCAACAACCTCCTTTCATTGTTCATTGTTTCATTCACCTCCTTATTTTGTTTAAGCTGTTTAGAAGTCTCACGAGCAAAGAATTTTCTCTACATCACGAGTCAACGGCAGGAAAGCCCGGGAAAGGCTATTGTTTGTGGATCGTGTTGTTTAAGAGTGTCTGAGGGTGTTTTGAGAGTAGGTTGAATCTGGTTGACGTCAAATATGGACCGGCGAACGATCGCAGCTGTCATCGCCTTCGGTACTCTTTACCGGGAGGCAGAAGAGGAGGCTGCTGAGCTGAGAAGGAGTCTACAGCTGAGAAGAACCAGGCTGAGGAGGAGTCTTCAGCTGAGAAGAGCCGGGATGAGGAAGAGGAGTCGGGAAAGGCGTCGCGCTATCCTAGCGTTTGTCTCTGGCTTTGTAAGTAGGCTAACGTTAATCTCACATAGTTTCCCTAAAGCAGCACTTTGTTTTCCATTATTATTAATGGATCAGGAGGATCCAGGATCCTCCCCAAACTGTGTAATAGTGACGCTATAGACCCACCCCTTTCATTCATGTATTTCCAAACACTCAGTCAAATTTGACACCTGACATTTGACATTTTGGTACTGTTGATGGTGCCCCAGCACCACCTTGTGGTGAAATTGTGGAGGGGCATGGAATTAACACCATATTAAGTTTTATAATTTATTTGAGGAAATTAAATAATATATGCCACACACTTACCTTATATCACATTGGCAGTGAAGTTCATTTGTATACAAGATAAATAATAAATGATAATGCGTAATGAGAACCTGACAAAAGAACACTATTTAATTAATTTTACATTACATAATTTTAAATACATCTAAGTAAAATAGGCATGATCACAGTAAACAGATAAAAACTATGAAATAGCTAAATAAATAAATAAATATAATTAAAATGTCAATTCATGATTGTTAACATTAAAAATATATCTTTCTTTTTTAATACAGGATCATTCTCCTCGGAGGTATGCACAGATAAACAACACTGTGCCTATCCTCCGCACCTTTTTCTCTGAGGCAGACCTAAAACTAGCCTTTAGGCTGTCCAGGGAGACCATCAATTTACTGGTCCAGATGCTGCCTCGGCAAAAGCCACATGGTTGGAGCCATGAGATTGAGGTGGCTGTCTGTCTCTACTGGCTGGCATGTGGCACCTCCTATAGAGTTACAGCAGACATATTTGCCATGCCGAGGGCCACCGTTGGCAGGGTAGTCCACACTTCAGTGGAGGACCATGCCGAGGGCCACCGTTGGCAGGGTAGTCCACACTTCAGTGGAGGACATGATGGCCATCCTCCACAAGGTTATCCATTTCCCCAAGCCTGAAGAGATGGAGGAGGTGGGGGCAGGCTTTGCAC
>NC_065508.1:41267240-41272593 GCF_006386435.1 Epinephelus moara | reverse complement strand
TATATATATATATATATATATATATATATATGTGTGTGTGTGTGTGTGTATACACAGTTTATACATATATATAGGATATATATATATATACATATATATATACACACACACACACACAATACTCTAAGCTCAGCTGTTGTACTTTACCACAAGTGTACACTAGCAATGTAATGCCTAGTTTTTAATAAAGCAGCAACAACCTCCTTTCATTGTTCATTGTTTCATTCACCTCCTTATTTTGTTTAAGCTGTTTAGAAGTCTCATGAGAAAAGAATTTTCTCTACATCACGAGTCAACAGCAGGAAAGCCCGGGAATCATGAGAAAAGAATTTTCTCTACATCACGAGTCAACAGCAGGAAAGCCCGGGAAAGGCTATTGTTTGTGGATCGTGTTGTTTAAGAGTGTCTGAGGGTGTTTTGAGAGTAGGTTGAATCTGGTTGATGTCAAATATGGACTGGCGAACGATCGCAGCTGTCATCGCCTTCGGTACTCTTTACCGGGAGGCAGAAGAGGAGGCTGCTGAGCTGAGAAGGAGTCTACAGCTGAGAAGAACCAGGCTGAGGAGGAGTCTTCAGCTAAGAAGAGCCGGGATGAGGAAGAGGAGTCGGGAAAGGTGTCGCGCTATCCTAGCGTTTGTCTCTGACTTTGTAAGTAGGCTAATGTTAATCTCACATAGTTTCCCTAAAGCAGCACTTTGTTTTCCATTATTATTAATGGATCAGGAGGATCCAGGATCCTCCCCAAACTGTGTAATAGTGACGCTATAGACCCACCCCTTTCATTCATGTATTTCCAAACAGTCAGTCAAATTTGACACCTGACATTTGACATTTTGGTACTGTTGATGGTACTCCAACACCACCTTGTGGTGAAATCGTGGGGGGCATGGAATTAACACCATATTAAGTTTTATAATTTATTTGAGGAAATTAAATAATATATGCCACACACTTACCTTATATCACATTGGCAGTGAAGTTCATTTGTATACAAGATAAATAATAAATGATAATGCGTAATGAGAACCTGACAAAAGAACAATATTTAATTAATTTTACATTACATAATTTTAAATACATCTAAGTAAAATAGGCATGATCACAGTAAACAGATAAAAACTATGAAATAGCTAAATAAATAAATAAATATAATTAAAATGTCAATTCATGATTGTTAACATTAAAAATATACGTATCTTTCTTTTTTAACACAGGATCATTCTCCTCGGAGGTATGCACAGATAAACAACACTGTGCCTATCCTCCGCACCTTTTTCTCTGAGGCAGACCTAAAACCAGCCTTTAGGCTGTCCAGGGAGACCATCAATTTACTGGTCCAGATGCTGCCTCGGCAAAAGCCACATGGTTGGAGCCATGAGATTGAGGTGGCTGTCTGTCTCTACTGGCTGGCATGTGGCACCTCCTATAGAGTTACAGCAGACATATTTGCCATGCCGAGGGCCACCGTTGGCAGGGTAGTCCACACTTCAGTGGAGGACATGATGGCCATCCTCCACAAGGTTATCCATTTCCCCAAGCCTGAAGAGATGGAGGAGGTGGGGGCAGGCTTTGCACATCTGGCTGGGCACAAGGCATTTCGGTGTGTGGCTGGTGCCATAGATGGGTGCCACGTCCGCATTCTCCCACCTGCAGAACCACAGAAGAAATGCTGCATTAACCGCAAGCTCTTCCCTTCAGTGGTACTCCAGGGAGTGTGTGACAGTGGCGGGAAATTTCTGGACACCTACGTTGGAAACACGGGGTCAGTCCATGATGCCCTTATCCTCCGAAGATGTCCAATGTACAAGGAGTCCCTGTACCCACCAGCTGGCTTCTACCTGCTTGGAGATGGGGGGTACCCTTGCCTGCAGCATCCGGTGACCCTCATGACCCCATACCGCCAGCCTGTAGCAGGTAAGAATACACAGAATAGTTTATTACAGTTGTTGCTTTGCATTTGCTTTCCTGGGTTTCCCTCGGGATCACTGAAGTTTCTATCTATCCATTTGAAACACTACATGTATTTTATGTTAACTGTGTTTTAATCAACAGGCCAAGTTGAAGCACGCTTTAACAGGCACCATGCCAAGGCCCGCAACATTATTGAGCGCACCTTCGGGATGCTTAAAACCCGCTGGAGGGCCATCTTCCTCCAGGCTTTGGAGATCCGGCCTCTATTTGCACCAAAGGTCATCGCCGCATGCTGCATCCTCCACAATCTCTGCCTGCTGACAGGGGACATCCAGGAAGAAGAAGAGGAGGAGGAGGAGGAGGAGGAAGAAGAGGAGGAGGAGGAAGATAACGTTCCTGGTGCTGCTCAGGTGTCTGACCCTGCAGAGCAACCTGCTTTTCTGAGGGAGCACGACTATAACTAACACAGAAATTAAAGTTATTNGAGGAAGAGGAAGAGGAAGAGGAGGAGGAGGAGGAGGAGGAAGATAAAGTTCCTGGTGCTGCTGAACTGGAGCTCTCTGGAAACAACCTCCGGGCCAGGCTTGCTGCACAGGTGTCTGCCCCTGCAGAGCAACCTGCTTTTCTGAGGGAGCATGACTATAACTAACACAGAAATTAAGGTTATTGTGTGTGTATCTGTGATGTTAAATTGTTATATTGTTTAGCTGATTAATCAAAAATGATTGTGTATATAGTTAAATTGTTACTTGTTATCAATGTTGTTTTGCTAATGAATAATTAAAATGATTGTATATATGGTTATTAACTGTTTTTTTTAAATTACACACCTCACAGAATGGCAATGACAATGGAAAAAATGCCTCACTTAATCAACTATTTTAGTTAGAAAGAAGCATGCCAAATTTGATGGCTGTCTACAAGTAAAGTCAGAAAAATGTTCTATGTAGCAGATGTCATTTTGAGAAGAAGGTATTGTTCTGACTATCATCATAACCTCTGGTGTCTCCCCTGAAGTCTAAATAACACATGCCTGCATGTTACCACTTTATGTATAACTGTTCATCTACCATACAGACTGAAACTAAATTTAATCAACTATACATTTTTTTTTATAATTTATCTACAAATTTCTCAAAGAGAGACAAGTATCTTTCAGCCCTTTCAGTGGCTGATCTCTCTCTCGCCTCTTCCCTCTCCACTGCCTGCTGCTCCCTCGCCTCTTCCCTCTCCACTGCCTGCTGCTCCCTTGCCTCTTGCCTCTCTGCCTGCTCCTTCAGGAACTCCAGGAGCTCCTGGTTGACCCTGGCCCTCTTTCTTGGCGGCAGGTTGGCCCGTTCTTTGGGAGGGGCAGAGGAAGGGGAGGTGACAACACCACCTGTAGTGGTGGTCAAATTAGATGCCACTACCAGGGGCGGGCATATGGAGTGCTGCCCCCGGAGTGCAGCATCCATTTGACCGTATCACTGCCAGGTGGCAGCAGTCACCCCACCCGCCTCCACCCCTTTCCCTGTCGGAGGATCCCTAAGCTCCTGAAATACAGCATCACTAAATGAACGCTTGAAGTCCCAAAAGGTGTCCAATTTGAATGGCTTCACAAATGTTGACTAATATGTTTGTTGCAACACTATCAAGTGTTGAAATGTCAAGTTATAATACCGTTATTTTAAGATGTCTTGCCACAATGAAATACCGATTCCACAAATATTGTGTAATACCAATATTTGTTTTCAGCTTGACTTTTTTGAGCTGATGAATTCCACATTTAACAAATATGTATATAGCTTCATTGCTGAAGAGTAGACACAATGGTGGGTTACCTTGTATTTCTCCTTCAGGTTGTTCCACTTTTTCATGGCCTGCTTGGCTGTCACAGCAAAGCCGCAATTTTTCACAAAGACTCTGGATAAAGCACACACACACACACACACACACACACACACACACACACACACACAAAGAGGACAACTTAGTCAGACATCATATTACATGATATTATTACAAATTAAACACACAAGTTAACAGAGATATTTCAGTGACAAACACAAGCTGACAGAAACTATTCGATATGATGTAGTTATGGTATGATAATGCAGACATTTCGTATGAAGGCAATATTGCACTTCGGCAGTACATGCATGCAAGGAATAGTTGAGTGACAGTTGTACACATAACTTATTATTATTGTTAGTACAAATTAGTCATTTTGTTTAAGTTGATAATTACATAAATGTCACCTGTACTTTTTCTTTGCACTTCACAAGTACTTTGCACTGTTTAATACCACACTACAGCCTAGAATAAGAATAACTTTATTGATCCTCAGAGGGAAATTACTTATCTGTTCACCAGGTTACAATTTACTTTTATAATATTTGCTTTAGCTTTATACTTTGTATTTGTTTTCTTTATTTTTGGTGCATCAAATTCTTCTAAGAGGCTATCAAGTCTGATACAAACACACCAATGGACCACCGCCTGTCGCATACAAACACATAAAAAGCATACTCACTCCCATCCATTTTTTGAGGAATTCCTCTTCCCTGTAAACAGTTACAATGGTAACGTTAACATCACACAGAATAACAGAGATCGTTAACTATAACGCTAGGCTAACGTGACAGGCTACAACCTATTAAACTAACGTTACTTAACGTTACATTTTTTTCAGAAATTAATGTAATGACACAATAACAGTGGTACGAATATTAATAAAACATATCTTACAGTTGTGAGTCTGAGTCTCCTCTGCCATTGTCACCTAACTGTGGGACAGTGGGAAAACAAGAGGGGTCGGTGAGCAGACCGGAGCAAGCCTTCTAGCTAACCAGCTAACCCCGCAGGCGCTGCCTGGAGGCGAGCCAGTTTATGGAGCTTCTCAACTCTGACAATGTTAGAGCAAATATTAAATTCGCTGTCAATTTTCGTAAAACTGCCTATATTTGAAGTCTACACAGTTCATTTTACGCGTAAAAACTCATCAGAAGTGAATTTTATGATAAAATAGCATACAAAATTTGTAAAAAACTCACAGCTTTTGTCCTCCTTGTCAAAACAAATAATATAAGATATTACACACAGAATTTTTTACACACAGAATATCCTCTAAAACTCTCAATATCCTTGTTAATTGCCTTTTGCTGACAACAATCCCATGCAAAGCAGCAAGTGCAGAGTGAATGACTGAATGAATGAATAAGGTTCAAATTAATTAAAACGTGCGCACGATGTATATTTTTTCCTCTCACGGCCACTATGGGGTGCCGTTTGTAAAGTGTCTCACGCTGAAAATAACACCAACATTTTGCCACATTTAGCTTCAAACAATGTTTAAAAAAGTGTTGTGAATTTTTTAACACCACATTTACAGCAATATTTGTTAACTTAGAAATATATTAAATAGTTAAATCTAAATATTAAATGTGGCACCTAAATGTTAAAT
>NC_065508.1:41264729-41267064 GCF_006386435.1 Epinephelus moara | reverse complement strand
ATGGAACAGCCATCGGGAGCAATTTGGGGTTCAGTATCTTGCTCAAGGATACTTCAACATGCAGCCTGGAGAAGCCCGGGATCGAACCACTGATCTTTCGATTGGTGGACGACCCGCTCTACCTCTGAGCCACAACTGTTAGCTGTTAGCCCTGTTAGCGGTGTCTGTAATGACTCATTAACTCTTAAACGGTCCGTGAATTTTTTTTTTTTTTTCCAGCGGATGTCTTAGTTCCAACATGATTGAGCTAGCAAAGCAGTTTTGTGTTGTGATGTGTGGTATTTATTCAGTTTTGGGAAATCACGATGTCTAGAAAGCATCAGTGGCCGCAGCAACAGCAAAGCTAACATCAGGACGTCATCTGTTAAAAGCCTCCCGTGGTCGGATACGACATGAAACTACTCCAGTTAGCACAAAAAAAAAACACACAAAAAAGGTGAAGGACCACCAGTCCGAATAATGGAAGTAAACGTTCGAAGAGGCAAGGTTTCGGAAAGGCAGACAGTTAGCCCTGAAAAGAGTCGTTGCTATAGAAATGATACGCTTCCACGTTTGATAAACTGAATGACTGTTTTTTTGTGAGAGAGGCGCCATCTCATGGCGATACCCTGCAATTGAAGGACTGGGCGTGTCTAGGATTAAAATAGGAGGGGGGGGGGGGGGGGGGGGGTAGAGCCAGCACGGCAGCAAGCTGGCAGCCGGCTGGAACTTGGCTGGGATTTGGCTGGGATTCGACAGGCAGCCGGCTGACAACCAGCTAGGAAGGGGAACTTTTGAGTGGCTCCTACTGTAGAAGGACATCAAAGAATGAATGAAGTAACTTCCTGTTGCCAGTAGGTGACGCTATGACTGTGATTCAAAACTCCTCTGTAGATGTGTTCAGGGCTGGACTGTCATCATATGTGTGAAGTTTTGGCAAGATATGCCCACATGGAGTCAAGTTACAGCAACGTTTATCATCACTGCGAAACATCAAAGTTCGCCACCAGGCCATGGGCATGCTCTTTGACGAAAACTCACAGTTTTCACTATAAGGCGTCATCAACATCTTATTTGACCAAGTTTGAGGTGTATGTGGTCAACATTGTAGGAGATGTACATTAAAGTCTAAAACATGACATTTCCTGTTGCCAGTAGGGGGCAATATATTTATCACTAATTGTTGACATGTAGATGTGTTCAGGGCAGGACTGTCATTAATCCTGTGAAGTTTGGGCAAGATTGGACCATGTATGCTGGAGTTATAAACTACTTCCTGTTTAGTGGCGAGAAACCTAACTTTGACGCCATCCCACGGTCACACGCATTGACGAAAACTCAAGCTTCCATCCCACGGTCACACGCATTGACGAAAACTCAAGCTTTTGATAACTTTTCATCTTCAAGGTCTCGGAGTGGGACAGACCAAGGTTTGAAGTCGATCGGATGAAATCTCTAGGACTAGTTCGTTCATTTATGACCCCTGGAAATGACCAAAAATGCATCAAAATTGCACAGTAAATTCAAAATGTCCGACATCCTGTTGGGTGTAGAGCATGCCTCCAAGAGGCTTTTTTGTACATCTCTGAGCGTTACATAAGTCTGCCGCGTTTCATACATGTAGGATAAACTGGCTTCAGGGGCTGTTTCCTCAAACTTTTGTAGGGGGCGCTACTGAGCCATTTTTTGGGACCCGCGCACGAGACCCTTAAATTATCAAATTTTTCACCAGTTCTGAGATGTGTGCAAAGTTTCATGAGTTTTCGGGTATGTTAAGCCTCCCAAAAAGGCAATTCATTTGGAGAAAAAATAATAATAATAATAATGATACGATAACGATGAACGGGCCCTCGCCCCTTCACGCAACTGGGGGGGGAGTTGGCATATCCCTGATACAGTGCTGGAATGACATATTTCACATTTTGTATCACTTCCTCTTTCCACTGGAGGGAGTTGGAGAGCGCACTAATTATACATCATGTTTTTATACATCAAATATACACCACAGCATTTAACTTTCAGATAAATGAAAAGATAAGTGTTTGAGACCTACTTCCTGTCACCACTAGGTAGGACTATGAGTATCAGGAAATATGGTCATATAAATGTTTTCAGGGCAGGACTAATATGAATCATCTGAAGTTTGATGGAGATCAGAACATTTATGGCAAAAATATAGCAATTTCCTGTTTCATGGCGAGACATCAAAATTAAACCCTCTGCAGCACGCATAGACACTAATGATATGTCATGTTTGTGTACATCAAATACACACCACAGCACTGAAATTTCAGGTTAATCCAAAGATAAGTGTCTGGTAAGAAGTACTTCCTTTCACCACTAGGTGGCGCTATGA
>NC_065508.1:41264571-41264679 GCF_006386435.1 Epinephelus moara | reverse complement strand
AGCACTGAAATTTCAGGTTAATCCAAAGATAAGTGTCTGGTAAGAAGTACTTCCTTTCACCACTAGGTGGCGCTATGACTATCACGGAATATTGTCATATAAATGTGT
>NC_065508.1:41253576-41262556 GCF_006386435.1 Epinephelus moara | reverse complement strand
GTGTTTGAGACCTACTTCCTGTCACCACTAGGTAGCACTATGCATATCAGGAAATATGGTCATATAAATGTTTTCAGGGCAGGACTAATATGAATCATGTGAAGTTTGATGGAGATCAGAACATTTACTGCAAAAATATAACTTAATATAGCTATAGGTTTTTGAAAATTTGAAGGGGGCGCTATAGAGGCATTTTGTCCCCCCCATCGGTGACGCCCCTATCAGATGTAAGAGCTCACCATTCTTAACCTCTGTATCAATTCATGGAAATCGCCATAACGAAAAAATTCAAAACAAAATGGCCGACTTCCTGTTGGGATTTTACCATGATGTCAAGAGACTTTTTTGGGCGTCTCGGTATGATACATGTGCGTACCAAATTTCGTTTGCCTACAACAAACTAACCCCAATGGGAGGGGTTTTTGAAAATTTGTAGGGGTCGCTATTTCGGCATTTCGCGTCAACCATGTGCAACCGCCCAAAACTATCGGATTTCGGATCCGGCCGGACGAATTTGGAAAATTAGAAGTATTTTGAAATTTGGGAAAGGGGCGAAATTGGGACACGAAATGTCGGAATAATAATAATAATAATAATTAAAGCTGCAAGCAGCAATGAACGGGCCCTCGCAGTCCACTCACATCGGGGCATGCTGCCGTCGGGGGGCGTGCACCTAGATGTCTTGTCAGCTGTAATAAATTAAAAAATAAACGTTATCTCTTTCTTACATTTCCAGTATACAGGTAGGCACCCAACCCACGTATGTATTTTTCCAAGAAGTAGAAGCTGAATATTTGCCCAATAGTTCAAAGTCTTCTGACTCTTTCAAAGTTGACATGGTGTCTCTAGCTCAAAGTATGAGGGACAAGAAGAGGTTGAAAGTCGATGAGTTTTGAAGAGGATTTGAAGATTTTCCAATTTACTTCCACTCACACTAATTAGACTGCCACCAGAGCACCACCTATTGGCCAATTTGCACCAAATATTGCACAAACCCTCATCAGGCCATGGAACACAATTAGCAAAAGTGTTGTGGTAATCGGACTGTATTTGGTGAAGATATGAAAGACTGTCTGTTTTGAACACAATGTGCAGGAATTTGTTGTTTTATATTTTGGGCGTTTTTTGGACTATCAAAATTCTTTTGATAACTTTTCGTCAGGAGGGTTGACAGATGCTACATGCAAAGTTTGGTGCAAATCGGTCAAATCGCCTAGGAGCAGTTCAAAAAAGTAGGTTTTTCATTTGTCGCGATTTAGCGACTGGAAAGTTACCGCGACAATGGCCGTGGCTTACACCACACAATTCAGCTGAATTCAGAGAATACGTAAATAGAAGGTTTAACAATGTGCGACATATTATGTGGGAGTTATGAGCCAAAAATGCTTTTGCATTGAAAATAGCGCCACCTGCTGGTCATTTTTGGTGTGTGAGTTACAGTGGCCAGTCTATACCACCCCTATCAATTTTATTTCCATGAGTGTTATGGTGTTGGCACAGTGCCAAATATTAAATTAGATGGCCACCAGAGCGCCACCTGGTGGCGGATCGGTAAGTCCTTCGTCAGATATCCTCAGGAGGGCATTGACAATAATTATACCACGTTTGGTTTTAATCCGCCCAACCAATGTTGAGATATAAAATACTTCAATTTAAAGAGCGCCACCTTGTGGTCATCACCCGAAATTTTGCACAGAGCCTCAGGGGCTCATGGGGAAGTAGTAAGCTGAGTTTCATGTCATTCAGACACACCAATGTGGAGATATCCAACACTTCCTGTTTTGTACTAAATCTGCAGGAAGTTGCTATTTAATAACTTAAGTATTCTTTGGAATATCGAAATTATTTTAATAACTTTTTGTCAGGAGACTCCACAGATGCTGTGTGCAAAGTTTCGTGCAAATCAGTGAAATTGCCTAGGAGGAGTTCGAAAAAGTAGGTTTGTGACATTTTGCGAATTTGCAAAAAAAAAACGGCGACCGGAAATGGGCGTGACCTATACGACAAGATTCACCACAATTCACTGAATGCGTGGATCTAAGGTTTTTGAAGGTGCGACAAAGTATGTGGGAGTTATCAGCCAAAATGCACTTTCCTTAATAATAGTGCCACCTAGTGGTGGAAATTCAGAAGGACAATAGAGTATAAAATTTTTCGCCAGGTGTGACTTATATTCCAAGTTTGGTGAGTTTTGGGGTATGTTCAGGCAGTGAAAAATGCGATCATTTTGGCGGAAGAAAAGAAAAAATGTATATATATATATATAAATAATCAGGAGAAAAACAATAGGGACCTCGCAGGTCTGTGACCTGCTCGGGTCCTAATAATAATACTAATAATAAACAGCGCGATTACAATAGGGTCCTACGGACGACTTCGTCGTCGCTCGGGCCCTAATTAAAGGTGCAGGCAAAAAACCTGGCAGGAGCGAAAAAACGCAATGTTTCGTTCATCCACCAGGTGGCGCTACGAACGTAACCAGATGTGGCCAGGTGCGTTCAGGCGTGGACCCTCATCACACGTGAAATTTAGAGCAAATCGGACAATGCATGAAGGATTTATACCAAGTTGATGTTTCGTGGCGAAGGATGAAATGTCGCGACCGCTGCCACGGCAGTCTGCAACATGACAGGACACGTGTGTCGCCATGAAGATTCATCAAGCTTATCGTTCTGTGGCCACAAAATGTAGTTGATCAGGTCAGGAGCTTGAGGTTGGTGTTTGTCAGTGTAAAAGATGGCATTTCCTGTTTCCACAAGGGGGCGCCATGATTGCCTGCAAGCATATGGAGGCGTAGAGGGCGGGGCTCTTATCATGTACAGAAATTTTGAAGCAGTTTGGATGAATTATGTGGGAGAGAGCTGCTTGAATTTGCATGGCTATGGATCAAAAATTGCAGCGCCATAGCAGCCACGCCCTTTGACCTACAGACATGCAGAGCACAACTTTTGATAAGCATGGTCTCTGGATGATCTGTAAAAAAATTGAAGTCGATTGGATGAAATCCCTAGGACAAGTTCGTTAAAATACAACGTGGAAATCACGCCAAAATGACAAGTCAAAATCAAAATGGCCGACTTCCTGTTTGGAATAGACCATTGGTGCCAGAGACTTTTTGGTGCGTCTGGGCAACTTACACATATGTACCAATTTTCATCTTCCTTCTCCAAAAAAAAACCCTATGGGGAGGGGGTTTTGAAAATTTCAAGGGGGCACTATAGAGGCATTTTGTGTCCCCCATGGGCGACGCCCCTATCAGATGCAAGAGCTCGCCATTCTTGACCTGTGTATCAATTTTCATAAGGCTATAAGGTCGTTGAAGCCATCAAAAAGCAAAATGTATTTGGTGGCGAGGGATAGATAGTCGCCACGCCACCACACGGACACCATTAGATGTAGCTTCACAGCGTTCATAATGTAGCTTCACCAACTTGTTCTGCATGCATTAGACGTGGAATGAAGTTGATGGGGTCAAGTTTGTGGCATCAGTACATGTCAAAGTAAAAACTGGTCACTTCCTGTTTCCACCGGGTGGCGCTATGAGTAAAGGTGGGATATTAACATATTGGGTAATTCAGGGCGGAGCCATTATCATGTCCAGCAAGTTTGAAGCTGCTGAGATCAAGTATGTGGGCGTGAGAGCCGTTCGAAATTTGATGGCGAGAAACTGAAACGTTGCCAAAATTTGTCACGCCCTAACAGCCACGACCTTTGACCTACAGACATGCAGAGCACAACTTTTGATCAGCATGGTCTCTGGATGAAGTCGATCGGACGAAATCCCTAGGAGGAGTTTGTTCAAATTAATTAACGAAAAAATTCAAAACAAAATGGCCAACTTCCTGTTGGGATTTTACCATGACGTCAAAAGACTTTTACAGATTGACGAAAACTCAAGTTTCTAAAAACTTTTCATCTTCAAGGTCTTGGGGTGGGACAGACCAAGGTTTGAAGTCGATTGGATGAAATCTGTAGGACTAGTTTGTTCATTTAGGACCCCTGGAAATGGCCAAAAATGCACCAAAATTGCACAGTAAATTCAAAATGGCCGACTTCCTGTTGGGTTTAGAGCATTCCTCCAAGAGGCTCTTTTGTGCATCTCGGAGTGTTACATAAGCCTGCCAAGTTTCATACACGTAGGTTAAACTAGCTTCAGGGGCTGTTTCCTCAAAATTTTGTAGGGGGTGCTACTGAGCCATTTTTTGGAACCTGCGCACGAGACCCTTAAAGGAATACGCTGATGATTTGGGAGTTATGCCCTTTATCATTTTCATATTGAGACAACATGATCAATATCTTTTTTGTGTCTGTACGTCCAGTGGCTGGGTCTCAGCGGTTAGCATTGCGGCTTACCTTAGCAGATACAATTGAAGTTTATAGGGGGTCAAGTAGCCTATTTGTAAAAGTGAACAAATTAACATTACAGAAACCCTGAAGCTGGTATTTCTACACGTGCATTTAAAATAAACATGTTTAAACATTAAAAAATTAGAGTTAGTCAATTTAGAAGGTTTCTGCCGTTTTTTTTCCCCGTTAAAGGGGTTTTTTTGGGGAGTTTTTCCTTATCCGCTGCGAGGGTCATAAGGACAGAGGGATGTCGTATGCTGTAAAGCCCTGTGAGGCAAATTGTGATTTGTGATATTGGGCATTATAAATAAAATTGAAAATTGAAATTGAGAAGAAGTTTGATACACTGGTCCTGGGAAATGCGCCTGCTTGCATACAAGTTTCCCAGGCCCCACAGGCTTGGACCCCTAATAAAAATCTGAACAAAAACAATAGGGTTCCCAGCACCGCTGGTCCTGGGAAACGTGTCTGCTTGCATACGCGTTCCCCAGGCCCTGCGGGCTTGGACCCCTATAAATCCAAACAAAAACAATAGGGTTCCCAGCACCGCTGGTCCTGGGAAACGCGTCTGCTTGCATGTGATCTGTAGGGAGAGCAGGGAGTAGGTGGAGGAAAACCTAGAGAGGTGGAGGTATGTCCTGGAAAGGAGAGGAATGAAGATTAGTCGTAGCAAGACAGAATACATGCGTGTGAATGAGAAGGATCCAACTGGAAGGGTGAGGTTACAGGGAGTAGAAATAAAGAGGGTGGAGGATTTTTAGTACTTAGGGTCAACAGCCCAGAGCAACGGAGAGTGTGGAAGAGAGGTGAAAAAATGTGTGCAAGCAGGTTGGAACGGGTGGAGAGAAGTGTCAGGTGTGATGTGTGATTGAAGGGTACCAGCAAGAATAAAAGGAAAGGTGATCAAGATGGTGGTGAGACCAGCAATGTTGTTGGGTTTAGAGACAGTGGCACTGAGAAAAAGACAGGAGGCAGAGCTGGAGGTAGCAGAGATGAAGATGTTGAGGTTCTCTTTGGGAGTGACAAGGATGGATAGGATCAGGAATGAGTACCTCAGAGGGACAGCTCATGTTAGATGTTTTGTAGATAAAATCAGAGAGGCCAGACTGAGATGATTTGGACATGTTCAGAGGAGGGATAGTGAATATATCTGTAGAAGGATGCTGAGGTTGGAGTTGCCAGGCAAGAGGCCTAAAGGAAGACCAAAGAGGAAATTTATGGATGTAGTGAAAGAGGACATGAAGTCAGTTGGTGTGAGAGAAGAGGAGGCAGAGAGATAGGATTAGATGGAGGCAGATAATTCGCTGTGGCAAACCCTAAAGGGGACAGCCGAAAGAAGAAGACAACTCAAATATGAGTACTAAAGCCTGGCCAAAACATTATGCATTTCAAGAAATCAGTCATTTGTTGTTCTTTTAAAGTACAGTTAATGAAAGCCTATAAGTCTGTAACCAACCATCAGGTGGCACTATTCTTCCAGTCTATACCTGAAATAATTTAAGTGGTACATCTGCGCATCCACACTTTCTGAACAAGTGATATAAGTACTTTTGCTCAGATTCGTACACTGAACAGTGTGTTTGCTTTCTCCTAGCTTCTGTCTGTGGTTACTGAAAACACTGGGGACGCAACCATCTGAACTTCAATCCTTTTCACTGGAACTGTTCTGAAAAACCTTTCAGGAACTCTCTTTAGTTTATTTGGTTTGGGTTGATTATGTTGAGTTTAGCCTTGGTTTCATTTTACACATAGCTTGTGTCAGTACCCACATACTCATAGCATCCAAGTGCTATAGAGACTCACCTTGGTCTATTAAAGATAAAAACATTTTGAGTAAAGTGCAAGTAAACAACTTCATTCAAATGAAACTAAATGCATTTAATGAAATAAAATGCTCATAGAACCAGCTCCATCTCAGTTTACAGTTTAAAGCAGCTTGGCTGTGATCAACACGTCTAAATTCATGTAAAGTCAAACTAGGTGCATGGAGAGTCCTGACAGCCACATATAGCAGCTTTAAGGATATTATCTGGCACGACTGCAGACTTGAAGTGACCAGTAGATTACCACAGAAATTCAGAATAATCAGGATAATGCTAATACCATTGCTTTCATCTGTGTTAGTATGACTTGCCGTTTTTATTAACGAGTGTATTCTAAAAACAATATATGTACTATTGTGAAATTATAAAGAGCCATAGAAAATGCTCTTCAACCAAAATGAGTCCACCCTGGAATACCTCTCTCATATTTGTGCAGTCACGCTCATTGCTAGATAATCCCAACTCTGCAGGCCAACAAATCATGTCAAATTCTCACTGAGTCTGAGGTCATATCTGTGACTCTCAGTGAGGCAGTCCTGGCCCAGAGGCTTTCATCACTGTTCATCATGGGATTTCATGATGAATGGTCATGTTTACTCCAGTGAGGCCATTCACAGCGCATCTGGCTTTTCAAAGAGTCAGGTGGTCGGCTTACATCAGCCAGTGTGTCTGTTCTCCACAGAGCATTCGAGGCAGAACTGCTCTTTTGCAAACCCCTGCTGGGCCATTAATTTAAAGGACTAAGTGTATGAGATTTTCAGATCATCATCTGGGAAGGTATTCCTGGGGAAGTCCGCTAAAGTTCCTACTCTGCAATGCTTGGTCAACAGTATAGATGAAGGGGTCAATCGTTCGTCTCATGTCAGGAGTGAATGGGTCAAAGGAGGACGTTTGGGCTCCTGAGCGTCTGAAATGCCCATCCTGGTTGCTCTGGGCACAAAGTAGCTTCTCCTCAGTCATGGTGATGTTTAGAAAGGCAGTGATGAGTCTCAGCTGAGGGATAAGAGCCCTTTGCAGCTCCTCGTAGTGCACCACCAACAAGCGGCGTCCAAACTTCAGCCAGCTCAAAGCATGGGATGCCCACCAGGGGGCATAGCTGGAGACAAATTCTGGCCATTCTGCAGGTGAAACAGAGCACAGGGTAGATAAAGAATGGGAACAGAGGTATGGAAACAAAATAGGGTCAAAAGAATTGCAGTTTTGTATCACCATATCCAAAGCAAAAATGTGTAAAAAAATATCTGAACAAATATATGTAATTTTTAAATTTGAAAGCTATGCATGACATTTTGTGAACAAATGAAAAATATTTACACAAATCATTTCCAATGTGGAGGTGCTTAAAGAAGATTTGCACAAAGGTTAGCAGTTACACATTACCCACAGTTTGTGGATGACCAAGAGTTAAAGGAGAGTTGTGGAAAGGGGTGTGAGGCAGAGATACTGTGTGAAGTGAAACAGACTGGTACAATAGAAGGTTAGTGTTATTAACTGGTTTGGCCCATTGGTGTGGTCCATTTACCTACATGGTCAGCAGTTGCAGCAGTGTCTGTAACACACAGCTCATCGAGGCAATGAAAACCATATGCAGACTAAAAGACTGCTGATGCTCATACCACAAACCATTTCTTGTCCTTGACTGTTTTCATTAAGATAACCTGATGAGACAGGGCAAGAAGATGAGGGTGTGTGGGGTTATGTGGCCACAGCTTCCTCTCCTTCTCTCACCAGAGTCCTCTGCTCTGTCAGATCTGCACATAGAAAAGAGTCTCCTGGCTGAATGGAGCTGTCCAGGATTAAGCCAAGTTTCGGTGAGTCATATGATATTACTGTTCCTGATACCTTTATAGAAACTGATGCTGCATGGAGGTAGAGCATAAATGTAGCACAGATTTAGCACAAATTAGGTGGAGCTGACAGAGAGGTGACTGGGAATGTCCACACCTATGTTCTTGAGTCCAAGTGGACATTTGTGCCAAATTTGAGGAAATTCTCTCAAGGCCTTTTGAGATATTGCATTCATGAAAATGAGATGGATGAACCTTGACCTTCGACCACCAAAATCTAACCAGTTCATCCTTGAGTCTAAGTGGACCTTTGCGCCAAATTTAAAGAAATTCCTTTAAAGCGTTTCTGAGATATCGTGTTCACGTGGGGACATATGGATGTATGGATGTACTGTAAGCACATACATATGGATGGATGTGTGAACATACAACCTGAAAACATAATGCCTCTGGCCACAGCTGTCACTATCAGAGAAGCATAAAAACAATGACCATGCTGGATGTAAGATTGGTTCAATCAATCAATCAATCAATCAATCAATCAATCAATCAATTTTATTTATAAAGCCCAATATCACAAATCATAATTTGCTTCAGCATACGACATCCCTCTGTCCTTAGGACCCTCGCAGTGGATAAGGAAAAACTCCCCAAAAAAACCCTTTAATGGGGGAAAAAAATGATGGAAACCTCAGGAAGAGAAACTGAGGAGGTATCCCTCTTCCAGGACAAACAGACGTGCAATAGATGTCGTACAGAACAAATCAACATAATACATTAACAGTAATCCGTATGACACAATGAGACAGAAAGAGAGACAGAGAGAGAGACAGAGACAGAGAGAGATGCAAGACAGACGGTAATGACAGTAGCTTACAACAACATTAATAAAAGTAATAATATTATAATTATAATTCCGGCTATTGTGGTACAATATGTTGAAAGTATATATTAATATCTGATAGTATACATATGTGACAATAATCATATGTGTATAATAACAGTAGAAGTATGACTAATGAT
>NC_065508.1:41253355-41253490 GCF_006386435.1 Epinephelus moara | reverse complement strand
AATAATCATATGTGTATAATCACAGTAGAAGTATGACTAATGATAACAGCAGCAGCAGGAGGCATCTGGCAGGACCACTGCAGCAGCACAACCACACACGTCACACTATCCAGGCACCGCTGCGATATAAGTTAA
>NC_065508.1:41204973-41250924 GCF_006386435.1 Epinephelus moara | reverse complement strand
TGATTCATTATGAACATTAACAAACTGAAAACGATCAGATAAATAAGATTTAAACCAGCTTAGTGCAGAACCTTTTAGGCCAATTAAGTGTTCCAGTCTCTGTAGCAGAATTTGATGGTCAATTGTGTCAAATGCCGCACTAAGATCTAATAGAACAAGTACAGAGACGAGTCCTTTGTCTGAAGCAATCAAAAGATCATTTGTAATTTTAACTAGTGCTGTCTCAGTGCTATGATGCACTCTAAATCCTGACTGAAATTCTTCAAATAAATTATTATCATGGAGAAAATCACACAGCTGGTCTGTGACTACTTTCTTAAGGATATTTAAAAGAAAGGGAAGATTAGATATTGGTCTATAGTTGGCTAACACCTCAAATCAAAGGTAATCAAATAATGATCCGATAGCGAGGGATTCTGTGGAAAGACTCATTGGTGTAAAATTGCACCCTGACTGGTTAATTGTCATACAGCCACCTGTGTGAACGGCCCTATTGATAGACATAGGTGCTGAGAGCCTGTGTGAACGGCCCTATTGATAGACATAGGTGCTGAGAGCAATTGGGCAACACTCCACGGGAAATTAGCGTGCTTCACAGCGCTTTCTCACGTAACACGGAGTAAATTATTAGGATTACCTACTACGTAGCCTATAAATTAGGATAATGTGAAGCACAGTGTCCTTGCTGTGTTTACAAGACTCATTATACATGTGACAGTTATGTTACAGTCATTTACATGTCTATTCAGCAGCTATGATTATCATTAAGCTGTATGAGCTTACAAACACATTTTTTAGATATTTTTATCACAATTATTTCATTGTCCTCTGGTGTAAAATGGATAGAATGACATCAGCAATCCATTACTTATCAGAGCAATAGACAACATTAGTAATACTCATAACTATTTTACAAACACAACAGGACATTTTTGATAAATAAAAGTGGGAATTACAGCCACCTTAAGTGATTTGATCAGAACATTTTTGCAGATTAAGAGAGTAACAATATTCTGGTGACAGTAGCAGCTTGTTGCGCATATCACTGCTAAAGAATAGAATAGAATAGAATAGAATAGAATAGAATAGAATAGAATAGAATAATAATAATAGAATAGACATTTTTATTGTCCACCCATGTAAAAATTTATCTTCGGCATGACATACACTTAGACAAACATTCATGTGCTTAAAATACTTTCTCTGCCATGGGTTATAATACATGAGATGAAACAGTTAATAAGTAATAACTATGTGGGCCAAAATGTTGGGATAACAGTGCTAACAATTAATGTATATCTTAAAAAGATACCGTAAAAAAAAAGACGCACTCACTAATATCTGACAAAATTTTTTGTTTAGTAAGATGACAGAGGATGGAAAAAAGATAGTTTATTTATTATTCATGACAATATTGCAGCACTCCAAAACACACAGCAGTCTGGGATATGTTCAGTGCAGCATTTTTCAATATTACTGTTTCACCAAGTTAGGTCTACTCAACTTTTTTTCTCTTCTGTCCCAAGTTAAGTTGAGACTCACAGCATATAGACAGGGGCTGTCCTGAATTATTTGGAATGTCTGGTCACCCTAGTTTCAATGTTGATGTGAGGGTGCACAAACTACCCAAATGATCTCAGACCAGGTTGTGGCAGCCAGTTTTATTATTATTATTTTTTTACATTTTAATATTATTTAAATACAGCCATATACAATTGCAAAATGACTCTTTTTTTGTATTTTCTTAAGTAATTTGAGTCACTGCTCTCTCCCATAATGGGCGTTTTAGAATGCAGGTCTAAGAACTTCCTTTTTTGTTGTGTCTGCATTGTAAGAACCAGGAGTGATAGTAATGATTAGAATGCTGTTTTGAGGGACCGTTTTAGCTCCTCTTCAAAGTGTGTACTCTCCCAGCACAATAGGAACTATGAGTGACTTGAATGTACAGTGATTGGCCCAGATGTCGCACATGTACGGTGACAGGACAAACACAGCCAATTTTAAAACTGCCATTTTTAATAGCTGCACTCATCTCTAGGAATCTTATAGAGTTAAGTAGTGGTTCAAAACCATGACAACCCAGAGTTGAAACCAGAAATCATAATTGTACTCCTACACACTCCTCCAAGCTTCCACTAGAGCAGTTTCCCCTCCCGTAATCCCATAACGAGAATTACCGCCCCACGGTCGTATACCTCCAGGCACCAGTCAAGTTTCTCTTACAGTTTACATCCATGCCTGTTATGTAGTGGTTTATAATACATAATACATGTTACAATACAATACAGTATTACTCTTATACTTTTATTATACCATTCATGTTAGTATCTACAACACTGTTATATTCTCATTCACTCAGTCCTCATTGGGTTAATACTGCCTAAGGACAGCTCTAACATTACCTAAGGGCTTGGCAGACAGGGAGAGAGGATGTAATGTTTGGAATGTGATGCTTGGCTATTGGGTGCTTGATTTGACCACCGAATGTTGCCTTATTAGGAAGTAATGTCCCCACTGCAGATATGGGATAGGGGATCAAATTGAATAAGAGACACAGGCGGAGACTTGTCTAGGTCTTCTTCTCTTCTCTTGGTTTGCTCTTGATCTTCTCACCAGGCCATCTATCTCTGTTGCTCAAACCTGCAGGTAATATGTACCTTGTTCCAACTATTGTTACATCATTGAATGCATAATTGATATATTATTGAACTGTATTGATTGGTCTGTAATTATTATTTGCCACCACAGTGAAAACATGGATGCTTCACACACATTTTTCCCTGGACAGCACAAAGAAAGAAGATCAACACAATCAACACAGTTTTAAGGTTGACACCCAAGATTAGTGTTACCAATTCAGTATCTGACCAAAATATTTCTCCTTCTGCTCCTGAGTTATGACATTGGGTAATGGCCAAAAAAGTGTTTTATGCAGTACATTATGATGTCATAATGAAGTTGAATTTTGACCTTTTGAATATACAGTGTCTTCACTTCATTATTGTTATCCCATATGACATTTGTGTGAAGTTTTGTCATAATTAGCATGAGAAGTCTTGAGTTATGGCCAAAAATATATTAAGTGAGATCACACTTACCTTGACCTTTGACCTTCGACCACCAAATTCTAATCAGTTCATTGTTAAGTCCAAGTGGACGCCTATGTCAAATTTAAAGAAATTCCCTTAAGGTGTTCTTGAGATATGAGATTCACAAGAATGAAAAAGATGAGCGGTCACATTGACCTTGACCTCTGACCACTGAAATCCAATAAGTTCATTGTTGAGTCAAAGTGAGCTAAGTTTAAAGAAATTCCCTCAAGGTGTTCTTAAGATATTGTGCTCACAAAAATGAGACAGACAAGGTCACAGTGACCTTAACTTTTGACCACTAAAATTTAATTAGTTCACCACTAAGTCCTAGTAAACATCTGTGCCAAATTTGAAGAAATTCCCTCAAGGTATTCTCGCGATATCTCATTCACAAGAATGAGACAAATGGGCTCACATTTGACCTATGACCACCAAAATCTAATTAGTTAATTGTTGAGTCTAATTTAATGATTGTGCCAAATTTGAAGAAAATACTTCAAGCTGTTCTTGAAATATTGCGTTCATGAGAATGACATGGATGCAAGGTCACAGTGACCTTAACCTTTGACCCTTGTCCACCAAAATCGAAAGTTACGTATGTAACTACGGTTCTATGAATCCTGGATGACCGCCAGAGGCAGTGCTTTAAGCACTGAATGTCTCCATCTCGCGCATGCGCAGGTCGAGTATCTATACCAACAAAGTCACCAGTGACATCAGAGGATCTGTTCCTGCAGAATCTTCTCGCGAAACCACAAGGATTCTGAGTGACAGAACACTCTGGCGGTCATCCAGGATTCATAGAACCATGGTTACATACATAACTTTTGTTCTATTTCATCCTTCCTGACCGCCAGAGGCGGTGCTTTAAGCACTGGATGACCCATAACAACAAAGTCAAGAGGAATCCCAATACATACCTCATTGAGAGGAAGCAGTAGACCCGGGCAACAGGACCACACCCAGTGGATGGGGAGTGGCAACATTCACCCAATAGAACCTGGAGAAGGTACTCTGTGAAGCCCATGATGCCACAGCACATATGGCCTCCAGGGGCACAACTCGCAGGGCCGCCCATGATGTAGAGACAGCCCGAGTAGAATGGCACCTCACCCCGGATGGCAGGGGGTGACCACCTGTTTTATATGCCTCGGTGATGACGTCCACAATCCAGTGAGACAGCCGCTGTTTGGAGAGAGCGCAGCCTTTCTTAGGACCGCCATAACAGAGAAACAGCTGTTCTGACCGCCTTATACTCACGGTTGCAGTTAGACTCTCAAAGCCAACACAGGACATAGCAGCCTCAACTTGTCCTCCCCCTCGCCTTCTGGGGGGGTAAACTGCGCCAGATGGATTGGACGATTAAGGTTTGATGGTGACAGAACCTTAGGAAGAAAAGCCGTTTTCGGCCACAGAGTGACCCCTGAGCCATCGGAATTCCACCTCAGACATGAGTCGCTCACGGACAGGGCGTGTAGCTCCCCAACATGCTTTGCTGAAGTGATGGCAAGTAGAAAAGCAGTCTTTGCAGACATCCACTTCAGTTCCACCTGTGCCAGGGGCTCAAAAGGCGGTAAACACAGAGCATCCAACACTACGTGTAAATCCCATGCTGGAGCTCTAGGCGCTTGTGGAGGACGTAGCCTCAAAGCTCCCTTTAGAAAGAGGGACACAAGTCTGTGGCACCCCACCATGTTGTTATCGACTCGAGCATGTCGAGAGGAAATGGCTGCCACGTATACAATTCAGGGTAGCGGGGGACCGGCCGTCCTGTAGGAGCGACTGTAGGAACTCCAGCACTTTAGGAACTGAACAGCGCACTGGGTCCTCATCCCTGTCCGAACACCATGCAGAAAACAACTTCAACCTGTTTTCATACTGGACTCTGGTAGAAGGCACCCTGGAATTCAGTACAGTATTGCGGACAGTGTCTGTGCAATCGGTCAGCAGTGGGTCGGGCCCTGCAGCGGCCAGACCCATAGCTGCAGACGGTGAGGGTTGGGATGCCAAATCCGGCCCCCTAACTGAGACAGGAGATCCTTCCTGTCAGGGAGGCGCCATGGTAAGCTGTGGCAGAGCCTGTGCAGCAGAGGAAACCATGTCCTCCCTGGCCAGAAGGGGGCTACCAGGAGCAACTTGTGGCCCCGCTGGAGGACCCTCTGCAGTACCGGGAGAATCAGAGGGATTGGTGGAAATGCATAACGAAGACCCTCTGGCCAATCGTGGGCGAGAGCATCCTGGCCCAAAGTGCTGGTCTCCTCTGTCCAGGAGAACCAGAGGGGGCAATGGGTCGACTCCTCTGTGGCAAAAAGATCTACCTCTGCCCTGCCGAATATGTCCCAGATGTTGAGCACCACCTCTGGATGAAGCCGCCACTCCCCCGGCAGAGGCTTGCAACGGAAGTCTGCAGCCTGGTTCTGCTCCCGAGGCAGATACATTGCCCTCAGGCTGGCTAGGCGGGGGCCCGCCCACATCAAGAGACACCTGCAACAGCCGTGCAGACCTGGTGCTCCCCTGGTGGTTTATGTGAGAGACGGCTGAGACGTTGTCTGACCGTACAAGCACATGCCTCCCTCTCAGATGTGGAATGAAGTACCTGAGTGCCATGTGCACGGGCCGTAGCTCCAGCACATTGATATGCTCTGTGCAGTCCCGAGCAGACCACAGCCCCTGAGCTGTCCGGTTCTGCCACACTGCACCCTATCCTGAGAGGGAGGCATCTGTTGTAATGGCCTCTCGACAGGATGGAATGGAGCCCATGGACATGCCCTGAAGCAGATATGACCGCTCTCTCCATGGAGCCAGAGCAAGGAGGCAATGCCATGACACCTTCAATTTCCTGTGCCGGTGCCATTTGGCATCCAAGTGGAAGCTGTTCAGCCACCTCTGAAGGGGGCGTAGTGACAGTAAACCTAAGGGAATCACAGTTGCAGCAGCCGTCAGCTTTCCTAGGAGGAACATAAACTGGAGATAGGGTAGCCACCTGCCCTCTTGGAAGAGGGGAAGGAGGCGGATGATGTCATCCACCCAGTGAGGTGACGGATAGGCCTTCATGGTGATCGTGTTCAGGGCCACCCCCAGAAAAATTGTACTTTGTGAGGGAACCAGGCAACTCTTTTTGAGATTGACCACGAGACCCAGCTGGGCCACATGAGAGAGGAGCAGCGCCATGTCCTGGGCTGCCTGAGACTGGGATGGTGCACAGATGAGCCAGTCGTCCAGGTATGGCAGGATCTTCATGCCCCGCGACTGTAGTGGCGATAGGGCTGCTGCCACGCACCTGGTGAACACCCGTGGAGAAAGTGAAACGCCAAATGGGAGCACCCTGAATTGAAAATGACGGTCTTGAAAGGCAAACCACAGGAATTGCCTGTGGTGTGGCACAGTGGGCACATGAAAATAAGCATCCTCCAGGTCGATTGATGTAAACCACTCCCCTCTGGCAACAGTACGCAGAACCTCTGCAGTACTGAGCATGTGGAACTTCAAGACCTTCAGGAACCTGTTGAGTCCCCTTAGGTCGAGGATAGGGCGGAGTCCACCGTCTTTCTTTTCCACAAGAAAGTAGGTCGAATAGAACCCCCCGGGTTGCAACAGGTGATCTATCGGCTCGATGGCATCCTTGTCCAGGAGTGCGGACAACTCCTGGTTCAGGGCCTGTGTTTTTGCCAGGTCGCGTATGATGGTCATCTTGACCCAGCCAAAGGCTAAGGGCCGGCGTCGGAACTGAAGTTTGTACCCTTGGGTTAAGGTGGAAATCACCCAAGGGTCTGTGGTGGAAGCAGCCCAGTAACTGAGCTGCTGCTGGGAAAAACTGCCGACGACCGGCCCCGGGCCCTCAACGCCTGGCCCCCCGGCCCCTAGAGGCTCTGGGGGGGCGACGGGCAGCATAAAAGGTCTGAGGTTGTCTAGAGGGCAGTCGCTCAGGGACACGAAAGTCCTGGGCCGCCCGCTGAGCAGGCTGCTGAGCCGTGCGCTGAGACCTAAGATGGCCACTGGGGTAAGTCTGTGGATGAGAGCGGCGCTGGGGGGCAGCCGAAGAACCCCTAGGCCTGCCGGGAGGAGGCGCACTTCTGTGAAGCCCAGAAAGCTGTTGTCTTGTCTGTCTGGCTTGGACCGTGCGCTCGAGTGCCTCTAAAGCAGCTGACCCAAACAGCTCACCAGGTTCCACCGGAACACTGCGGAGGGTCCTCCTGCATGACTCAGTGAGAGGTGACTGTGCCAGCCAAACCTGGCGACGAGCCTGGACAAGAGTAGACATCAACCGCCCAAGCTCTCTGGACATAAGCGCAAAAGCCTGCAGAGAGACATCACTAAAATTGTGGATGGAAGCATCCAGTGTAGCCTCCTGCAGGGATGCTGAGAGAGCGAGCATGAGGTGTGACAATGAATTACCTATGCGTCCCATGCGTGACGCTGCATCATAGGCTTTGGAGAGCAGGTCATCTGTGACCCGACACTGGGGGCGAGGACACCTTGCATCTGGCCTCAGAGCCTCATCAGGCGAGACAATGAGAGCAGCCATAGTCGGCTCAATCGCTGGCATGCGTCCCAAGCCAAACTTGGCTGCATCCTGCATGGCTGCCAGGGTTCGGACCATCGGATGTGGCATGAGAGAGGGCTCTAGTATCCCTCCAGCATGCATACAACTCCCTCAAGTATTCATCCGACGGAGGCACAGTAAAGGTGGCAGGGGCTGGACTACGCCTGAAAAAAGCACTGGCAGGAGCCGGCTGAGCTTGTGGAACATCCAACTGAAGGCGGGCCAGGGCCATACGAATGATGGCCCCCATAGAGTTATCCTCGGAACCGGCCCCAGAACTGCGGGCCCAACATTGCCCAACATAGTGACAACCAGCAAAATTTAACCTAGAGAAAAACAACAAATGCTGGGAGGGGGAGCGAACACACTACCATCACCAATAAGGGTTGCAACAAAGGTTAGATTGCTGTGACAATAAACACAAAAAATGGCACAGCCGAGTTGCCACCAAAATGTATAAATTAAGCAGGCCGAGCGAAAACGCCGGTGAAAACTATGAAAGTAAAGCAAGCACAGCTACAAGTTAGCTCAAGCGGGCACAATGCTAACCGCTAAGACAGGTAAACAAAGTACGTTAAATAACACTACAAATGTCGGGAGAGGGAGTGAGTACACTGCCTTCACCAACAATTAGTTAGCGTTATACATAATAAGGAAAAACTTAATAAGTACTTAATAACTTATCACTAAGCTGTAACGTTAGAGATCAACCGCTTCTAGGATGATGATCCGAAGGAGAGCCCACGGCAAACTGCAACAATCCTCTCATCAGAGCGTTAGCTCGTCGCAGCCCTTGGAGGGCGAGCAGCTCGCAACTTCAACAAAGTTGTCACAAGGCTACCCGTGACGAACAGCAGCGAAGCAACGTTGAAATTTTAGCTTTTAGCTAGAGCTCAGTGACATGCAGTCCACCTGCGAAAGCGAGAAGATGAACAGGAACAGATCCTCTGATGTCACTGGCAGATATAGGTTATCCGGGGTCATCAGGGGTCACAGGTGACTTTGTTGGTATAGATACTCGACCTGCGCATGTGCGAGATGGAGACATTCAGTGCTTAAAGCACCGCCTCTGGTGGTCAGGAAGGATGAAATAGAACTAATCAGTTCCATCCTTGAGTCAAAAAGAACATTTGTGCCAATTTTAAGAAATTCCCTCAACGTGTTTTTGAGGGAATTTCTAATGGTGTAAATTGTAAACTGACAGAAAAATGACAATAACCAGCATAAAACACCATGTTTTAAACAGAAACATCACAAACACTGACAAAAAGTGACATATATGTGTTTTGGAACATAAAACAGCAAACTTAACTGCAAACCACAAACTGCTCAGTCCAACACAAGCCATGATGGGGAGAGTGGGCATTGCTACAGTAAGAAATGAGAAAAACTATTACTAGCCACTACGCTAATTTATACAATGTAAAATGCCATATGTTAATGCCATATGTTTGGGCTAATAACATTAGCTTGTTGTATTCGTGTGGAAAATGTGTCCAGCAAAAGACAAGTGTTTTGTCTGTGAATCTTGTGAGTTATAGTCCAATCCTTTGCTTAATTAGCAAGACTGGACTTATAAGTCCCAGACAAGAGCCTCAATTGCAATTAGACCCTACAGTATATGAAAGTAAAACGCTCAAATTATATACTTATAATAAGTACTATATAGTACTACTCATATGTACATGAGGAAAAGAAAAATCACAGAACTCTGAAAGTGCAACTGCCCATTATTACTACAGTAATCAATGTGTTTAATGTTCATTAAATGAAATCCTGAAAAGAGTAAAAAAAAAAAAAAAAAAAAAAAGGATATTGTGCAAAACGACACACAATATGGTGTACATAGACACTCCTATACAGACCCTCTCTTCCCCTAAAATGAATGTTTCAGAGATGGTAAATTGCAATATAGTTCTTTAATCCCATAACACACAGATAACCATGCCTGTATGGTGTAATTGCTGCAAAAAAGCCTTACCTTCTACACTCAATAGTCTGCATTCTGTTCAGCCTCTTGGGCTGGTTGCTGATGTGAAACATAGCGCCTTGCCTCCACTGTATCCTTGAAATAGTGCCTGATTCCATTGACCGTCAGCCAGAACATGGCAGAGTATTGCAGTGAATAGCCCAGGCCTCTCTTCAGATGTGGCAGGTGTGGCAAACATTTGTGAACTTGTATTTCTTATCGTGCTATTCTTTGGAGAATTCCAGGAAAAATTCCACCTTGGACCGTTCCAAGTAAATGTTCCAGCCTCTCATGCTCAGGTGCACACTCTCTCACAGTCAGTGCAGCACAGAAATTTCACCAGAATGTTCTAGGCTGGATTACTGTAACTCCCTATTATCAAGTAGCTCTAATAAGTCTTTAAAAACAGCTAATTCAGAATGCAGTGGCAAGTGTACTAACAGGAACTAAGAAACAAGATCATATTTCTCCTGTTTTAGCTTCTCTGCATCATAGCACTGAGACAGCACTATATCTAATCTTCCCTTTCTTTCAAAGATCCTTGAGAAAGTAGTCGCAGATCAGCTTTGTGATTTTCTCCATGATAATAATTTATTTGAGGAATTTCAGTCAGGATTGAGAGTGCATCATAGCACTGACACAGCACTAGTTAAAATTACAAATGACCTTCTGATTGCTTCAGACAAAGGACTCGTCTCTGTACTTGTTTTATTAGATCTTAGTGCGGCGTTTGACACTATTGACCATCAGATTCTGCTACGGAGACTGGAACACTTAATTGGCCTAAAAGGTTCTTCACTAAACTGGTATAAATCTTATTTATCTGATCGTTGTCAGTTTGTTCACGTTCATAATGAATCATCCTTACGTACTAAAGTTTGTTTTGGAGTTCCGCAAGATTCTGTGCTCGGATCAATCCTATTTACTCTATATATGCTTCCTTTAGGTAACATCATTAGAAATCACTCTGTAAATTTCCATTGTTATGCGGATGATACACAGTTGTATTTATTGATTAAGCCAGAAGAAAGTAATCCATTAACTAAACTTCATAATTGCCTTAAAGACATAAAAACCTGGATGAGCACCAATTTCCTGATGTTAAATTCAGACAAAAGTGAAGTTATTGTTCTTGGCCCCAAACAACTCAGAGACTCTTTATCTGATGACATAGTTTCTCTAGATGGCATTGCTCTGGCCTCTAGCACTACCGTAAGAAACCGCGGAGTAACATTTGATCAAGATTTGTCTTTTAATTCTCATTTTAAACAAACCTCACAGACTGCATTTTTTCATTTGCGTAATATTGCGAAAATTAGGCCTATCCTGACCCGAAAAGATGCAGAAAAATTGGTCCACTCTTTTGTTACATCAAGGCTGGATTACTGTAACTAAAATTCACACCTGTTCTTCTCTATTATATCATTGTGCTGTCATCCCATCATGCTCAAAATCCAGATTAACTGTCTTCAAAATAAAAACCTGACGAATTTCTTTACAATCCATTATACAGATCNGAGTTTTTCCTTATCCGCTGTGAGGGTCCAAAGGACAGAGGGATATTGTATGCTGTAAAGCCCTGTGAGGCAAATTGTGATATTGGGTTTTATAAATAAAATTGATTGATTGATGATTGAAACTTTGTTTACTGCAAACAAAGTGGCAAATATTATCTTGGAGGACATCATTGCACTTGATTGACTTCTATGATCTTAGATGTAAATATTGCATGTTGTTTTCAGATAAAACACATTTTTGACTTGTGAATGAGTCAATGGAATTTCTTGCAATAATGAAAAAATACTGGCAATCATGTCCGCCTGGCACAAACCACATGTTTTGGACAGCTGTGAAGTGACAGAATGTCCCACCACCATGATTCTTATACTGACAGATTGCAGAGAGTCTCTCCTATTCATATATGGCAGAATATGTAATTTTCCAACTTGCTATGGTGAGATACATGTAAAAATTTAAGAATTTAGTAATACAGATTTTTTTTTTTCATTGATATAAAAATTAATATAAAATACAGGCACATAGAAGGACATGGAATGATGGCAAATCTGGATAGCCCACATTGTCCTGAAAAAAACCCCAAAATATAGCATGTGTATTTAGCCTTTATAATGACTGTGATATGAGCTTAAAAGTAAAGGCAGTAAAAATACCCCAAAAACGCCTAGGGCCCATAGGGTTAAAAACTCTCCAGCTAATTCAGAATGCAGCAGCACGTGTACTAACAGGAACTAAGAAACGAGATCTTATTTCTCCTGTTTTAGCTTCTCTGCAGTGGCTCCCTGTAAAATCCAGAATTGAATTGAAAATCCTACTGTTAACCTATAAAGTTCTAAATGGTCAGGCTCCATCATATCTTAGAGAGCTCATAGTGCCATATTATCCCACTGGAACACTGCACTCTGAGAATGCAGTGTTACTCGTGGTCCCTAAAGTTACCAAAAGTAGATCAGGAGCCAGAGCCTTCAGCTATCAGGCTCCTTTCCTGTGGAATCATCTTCCTGTTGTGGTCCGGGAGGCAGACACCATCTCCACATTTAAGACTAGACTTAAGACTTTCCTCTTTGACAAAGCTTATAGTTAGGGCTGGCTCAGGCTTGCCTTGTACCAGCCCCTAGTTAGGCTGACTAGGCCTAGTCTGCCGGAGGACCTCCTATAATACACCGGGCACCCTCTCTCCTTCTCTCTCTCTTTCTCTCTCTCTCTCTCTCTCTCGTATCCTATTACTGCATCTTGCTAACTCGGCCATTCTGGATGTCACTAACTCGGCTTCTTCTCCGGAGCCTTCGTGCTCCACTGTCTCTCAGGTTAACTCGTATTGCAGCGGTGCCTGGATAGTGTGACGTGTATGGTTGTGCTGCTGCCGTGGTCCTGCCAGACGCCTCCCGCTGCTGCTGTTATCATTAGTCATACTTCTACTGTTATTATACACATATGATTATTGTCACATATGTATACTGTCAGATATTAATATATACTTTCAGCATATTGTATCACAGTAGCCAGAACTATAATTATAATATCATTACTTTCATTAATGTTGTTGTAAGCTACTGTCATTACCGTCTGTCCTGCATCTCTCTCTGTCTCTGTCTCTCTCTCTCTCTTTTTTTGTCTCATTGTGTCATACGGATTACTGTTAATTTATTATGCTGATCTGTTCTGTACGACATCCTGAGGTTTCTACCGTTTTTTTCCCCCGTTAAAGGGGTTTTTTTGGGGAGTTTTTCCTTATCAACTGTGAGGGTCCAAAGGACAGAGGAATGTCATATGCTGTAAAGCCCTGTGAGGCAAATTGTGATTTGTGATATTGGGCTTTATAAATAAAATTGATTGAATTGATTGACAGTGTCTGCTATGTGGAAATATTTTAGGCATTACAAAAACTGATGTCATATTAGTTTGTCAGGCAGCTGTTGTTGCTGGAGGTGATAACATTAGCAACTAGCACTAGCTTACTTCACCATCACCTCAGCAGAAAAGTTTGTTGAAATGTTGGAACAGTGAAACCAAGGGGTCAAACATCATTTGAAGTTGCATTGCATGTGACAGGAAAAGTAAGTGTTGGAGCAGCATTACGAACGCAAACAATACACCTATGCAAGGACGTGGTCCCACTACAGACAGTGGAGAAGTAGAGGCTCAGAGCAATGATTAAAACACTACATTCCGGGGAGGTCACGTGATCTGTTGGACAAGATAGCAGCATAATTTTTCGCTCCTCAACCCTGACTGCTTTTATTGCCGTTAGTGGACGTCATTTTATACAAACTTTTAACGTTTAATATATTGTTTTTTCTGAGAAATCAACAGCAGCGTCCACCAGACTAAAGGCAAATCGCTCTGATGTTGAGTCATTAGCCGACCTGGTGCTAGAAAAGCAATGTGACTTTCTGGAGACACGCTTCAATCAGTTGGAGCAAATTGGAAAAGACACTGAAAGAAAGTTGTGTGCTATACAAGCGGATTTAACGACATTGAACGGGACCATTGGGACTGTGAAGGCAGAAATGGGGGAAATGAGATCTGAGGTGAGAAACAACTCTGGTATTCTAGCTAGCGAGTCAGTACTAGAGCAGATGCAGCTAAAGCTAGCGGACATGGAAGATCACAACCAAAGGTGCAACCTCCCCATCATCAACTCAAATCAAATCAAATCAAATCAAATCAAACTTTATTTGTATAGCACTTTTCATGCATTAAAAATGCAGCACAAAGTGCTTCACAGAATAGAAACATACAACAAAAATATTACATACATATTGAAAACCCGCCCCTCCCACCCCCACATATAAAAATACACACACACACACACACACACACGGTCAATATAGTCAACATGGCTGGGCACTGAGGAACCAGGTGAGGAAAGGACCACCTATGGGGAACTCATCCACACTGAGAGGTGTCACAGCCTACGGCCACAGGGAGCGCCGCTACAGAGACCACCCCGACCCAGATAGACTGGGGTGGACTCCACATCCACACATGGTGCAGAGCCCCCCAGGCCTCCAGACCTGAGGGATCTCCAGGACGACGTCCCCGCGGGCAGACTGGGCACACCTCTCAGTGTGGAGGCCCACTGGAGCAACACTGGAGCTAAAAACTAAAAGACTAAAGGCAATATGATAAGATAAAACAAGTATGAGATAAAATAATAATAAATAAATAAATAAATGAAGATTTAGAAAATTAATAATAATAAAATGCATAAAGATTTAAAAATAAATCATTTAAAAGCATTAATAATAATAAAATGCATAAAGATTTAAAAATAAATCATTTAAAAGCATTAGAAATTAAAATAACAGATAATGTAAGAATTAAAAGAGTAAAAGAAATCAGTTAAAGCCAAACTATAAAGGTGAGTCTTGAGCCTCCTTTTAAACACATCAACAGTCTCTGCAGTCCTGACAATCTCCGGCAGGCTATTCCACAAGTGAGGGCCATAATGACTGAATGCAGTGGGTTTTTGTTCTAACTTTTGGAACAGTTAAAAGGCTGGTGCCGGAGGACCTCAGGATCCGCGACGGTTGATATGATAAAAGCAGGTCAGATAAATAAGATGGCCCAAGACCGTTAAGACATTTAAAAACTAATAAAAGAACCTTAAAATCGATCCTGAAACACATGGGGAGCCAATGCAGCATTTTTAAAACTGGTGTAATGTGCGCCTGCCCTCTGGTCCTCATCAGCACTCGTGCGGCTGAGTTTTGGAGTAGCTGCAGATTAGAGATGGTCTTTTTGGGAAGACCTGAGAGCAGGGCATTACAGTAATCTAAACAACAAGAGATAAAAGCATGCATCAGCACCTCCGTGTTAGCCTGAGAGAGAAACGGGCGTACTCTGGCTATATTCTTAAGATGATAAAAACCTATCTTTGTTACATTTTTTTATGTGTGGAATAAAACTAAGCTCAGAGTCAAAAATGACGCCCAGGTTCTTTACACATTGTGAAGGTTTAAAATCTTGTAGTTTTCTCTCTTCCTTCAGGACCATTAATTAAAACCTCGGTTTTGTCCTGGTTAAGCTGTACGAAATTCACTGCCATCCATGACTTGATATCTAAAATACAGTTTAAAAGGGTATCAATTGGCCCTGTGTCATCAGGAGACACGGCGATGCACAGTTGTGTGTCATCTGCGTAACTGTGGAAGCTGATGCCGTGCCTCCTGATGAAGTCCCCAAGGGGAAGCATACGAGATTAAAAAGAAGTGGACCCCACACCTAATTTCATGCATTCTGGAGGAACATGTATCCATACTTACAAAGAAACAACGATCTGTGTGATAAGAACTGAACCAGTTAAAAACCGTACCAGAGAGGCCCACCAGGTGTCTGAGTCTGTTTAATAAAATGTGGTGATCTACTGTATCAAAGGCGGCGGTTAGATCCAGTAGTACCAAGACTGTGAGTTTTTGTGAATCTGCATTCAACCTGATATCATTTAAAATCTTTTAAAGGGCTGTCTCGGTACTGTGGTTCATCCTAAAAGCAGAATGATATTTCTCTAAAATATTGTTTCTTTTAAAAAAAACTGGTTAAAAACCAGTTTTTCTAAAATCTTACTTAAAAACGGTAAGTTGGATACAGGTCGGTAATTATTAAAAATGTTGGGATCTAAATTACTCTTCTTCAGAAGGGGCTTCACCACTGCCGTTTTGAAGGCAGTGGGGAAGACACCCATCTGAAGAGAGCAATTTACTATGTTTAAAATCTTTTCTTCAAAGAATCCATAAAATGTTTTTAAAAGTGATGTGGGAATCGGTTATCTAAAAGGCAGGTTGTTGGGTTTACCTGGGAGAAAACTCGACCAAGTGTCCTTGCATCAACCAGGGCAAAACTCTCCAGTGTTTCCTCAGGTAAAAGCAATGATCCAGGTGTGTTAAAAATTACATTCTGTTGGTATAAAAGACTGGATCTGATATCATCGATTTTACTTCTGAAGTGGTCTGCAAAGTCCTCGCAGAGGGCATCTGTTGAAATCTTGGATGGTTTGTTAAAATTGGTGCTGGTTAAAAGATCGAAGGTGGAGAAAAGGAATTTGGGGTTGTTTTTATTATCTGTGATGAGTTTTGAAAAGTGGGATATTCTTGCCTGTTTGACTGTATTATTGTTGGTTTTGAGTTGTTCACATAATATTTCATAATGAATAGTCCCAGTTTAGTTTTTCTCCACCTCCTCTCTGCACTCCTGCATCTTCTCTTCAACTTTTTGGCAGCATCATTTCTCCACGGGGATGAAGATTTAGTTTTTATTGTTTTGGTTAAAAGTGGAGCCACTGAGTCAAGTGTTGACTTTAATTTACTGTTAAAATTGTCCACAATAAAATCACAGGGTGCAGGTAAAATTTCAGCAGGAGTGCTCTATAAAATCTGGATAAAATTTTGCAGCCACTTCAGAAGTTAGGTAGCATTTCCTCACTGTTCTCACCGGGGCCTCCTGATGGCTAAAACTGGTGATGTTAAAATACACACAGTAGTGGTCAGACACAGCCAGGTCAACAACAGAGGACACACCAGTGGACAGGCCATAGGTTATGACCAGGTCCAGGGTGTGTCCTCTGTTGTGAGTTGGCTGTGTGATGTGCTGTTTAAAATCCATGCAGGTTACAAGGTTTAAAAATTCTCTTGACATTGGATTAGAGGTATTATCAACATGTAAATTAGAATCACCAGTTATTAAAATTCTGTTATAGGTGGTGTGTATGATTGATAATAATTCTGAGAATTCACTGATAAAAGAGGTGGAATGGTGGGGTGGTCTGTAAACTGTGATGCAAAGAATAGAACTGTGGCTCCAGGGAAACAGCGAGTGGCAGCGTTAAAGAAACAGATGTTTCTCACTATGGAGTCCCCCACTATCAGAGTGGTTGGGGGAAAGAGGGGACAAGGAGAGGACGGCTGCGGCGGGCGGTCAGCGTCTGGACCGTGTGCTGGGGTCACCGGGAGAGGAGTCCGAGCAGACAAGTGTAGCAGCGAGGCAGCAGCACCAGTCCCGTGAGGAGGATTATCTCCCGGTTTAGGGTAGT
This sequence comes from Epinephelus moara, assembly GCF_006386435.1. Lineage (NCBI taxonomy): Eukaryota > Metazoa > Chordata > Actinopteri > Perciformes > Serranidae > Epinephelus > Epinephelus moara. The sequence goes on along the minus strand of NC_065508.1, from coordinate 41,233,771 downwards.
GGGGACCTCCGGAGCGTCTCAGCACAGCCTCCTTCAGGATCTTACAGCTGATGATGTGGCCCCTCGGCGGAGCGGAGAGCTACCGGCCAAACACTGCCTGCCGCCGGTGGAGAGGAAGCCGTGCTCAGAGAGGGGTCCAGGTCGCGACAAGACGGAGCATCGGTTTAGCTGAAGGGGTGGAATGATCTAATGCCATCCAATTCCTGACACGTTCCCTGCCAGAGTGGTTTCCCTCATTGGGAGATATCCAGGGTGAAATAATGAGAGCACACCGGATGTATGGTGACAACAATAGGAGCAACAAAAATGGTCCCCGTACTTTGATTTTTAATGTTCTCCGCTTTACCACCCACCAAGCCATTTTTCACGCTGCCCGGAAAACACCTGCTACGGTAAAGGGTTGAAAGATTCATTTTTTCTCCTGACTACAGCGCCTTCACTCTTAAAAGACGGCAGGCATTTTCACATGCCAGGGACACAGCAAGAGCCAAAGGAATTGAATTCTCCCTCCACTACCCTGCTACACTAAGGATCAAGACAGATGGACAAACAGAGTTGTTTCAAACCCCAAAGGATGCCAAAGACTTCATTAATTCTCTACCGAACCTCGGCATCCTGCCCTCGTTGCCAGAGGATGGTTTGAGGGGCCACGGTGCTCAGCTGAGTCCACGGGAGACGGATCTGTAGCCATCATGGAGATGGCTACAGATGATGAGGACCAGCGCCAGTTAGATCCCCTGTTTTTCCGACGTGGGCTATTCTGTCACCCCTTGCTGGGTTACATCACACTCAAGATTGTGTTGTTAACTGGCTGATATAATTAGCCCAGAGAGAACTACTTTTTTATCTGCTAGCCTATCTACTAGCCTTGGCACTGGGATTTAAGCTAGTTGGCTATTTTAGCCACTTGGACCCATTTAACATTTCAGTTTGTGGACCTTACTCGCATTTTCTCACACTTTTTGGATTTCCCTTGGACTTATATAGATCTTATCTGCAATCTCGAGTGGTGGGTGATATGTTAAATTACTTCTAAGCCTAGGCTTGTTCATTTGGTGAAGTAGATAACTGAGTAGCCATAACTTTATCTGATATGCTCTGTTTCGCCACTGGCATTATGCCCATTGATGTCAATAGATATTCTTACTGTTGGTATATTGTTTGCCTTTGGATTTCTTTAACATGCTGCACTGCAATGTTCAACATGGTTTGTTTAGCAAAAGTTTGATACAAGTCGCTAGGTTGAGCTGGAATGGAATGTTGCTGCCCCATATCCATATTTGGTATAACGTTAGCCCATTTGCCTGCAAAGTTAATTTTATGCATGTCTTGAGTCATGTCTTGTCTTTTTTATTAGTCTTTAACTTGGTGTCGTTTTCTATTTGTCATTGTCAGTGTCCGTTGGGGGAACTGTGTAGTCTTGTCATGTCACATCTGAAGTGCTGTATGAAAAATTCCAAAATTCAAAACTCAGAGTGGTGGTCAGTTTGTGGAAATGTGCCCGGATATTGCCAATATTTTCCCTTTCTGTTATATTGATTTCTTTTGAGATCAGGCCAATGCGATAATGGGTGATCTGATTATTCTAGTGTGGAACGCTGGTGGCTTAAATGCACCACACACGTGAATAAGTGTTTTGTCATTACTCCGTTGTAAGAAAATTGATCTTGCCCTTGTGCAGGAAACTCATTTGATAGGACAGGATTCCAAGCGTCTTGCTAATAAATTCTATCACGTTAAAACCGGGGGTGTTGCAGTAATAGCTAGGCGTTATCTTCCGATCAAAGTGCTGGATGTTTGGGCAGATGTTGCGGGCAGAATAGCAATTGTTAAAGCTGAGCTCTATGGGCAGAAAATTGCTCCTGCTTCTATTTATGGGCCCAACAAATTTGACAAAGAATTTTATGACAATTTAACCCAACAAATGCTAGAAATCACTGAATATTCAATAGTAGTTGGGGCTGATTTGAACGCTGTATGGGACCCTAGTATAGATCGCTCCCATTCAAATCCTTCAAGAGACCAGGAACTGGCTACTGCTGCTCTACGGTCGTGGGCTCAAAGTTTGGGTCTTGTGGATGTTTGGCGGTCAGTTAACCCTACTCTAAAATACTATAAATTTTTCTCTCATAAACATAAAACATTTTCTAGAACAGACTTCCTTTTTCGTCTCCCCATCTTTTTCAAACGATTGATGATACGATTGATGCTCCCTATTGCTCTCTCAGACCACAAAGGGGTTTTCTGTCGCACCACTCTTAAATGTGTATCTAAACGAGCCACAAGGTGGCGCTTTAATTCTTCATTATTAAGGAATGAAGAATTTAAAACACAATTTCTGTTGCAGCTAGATGAGTTTCTTTCTTTTAATATTGGTTCAGTGGAAGATCCTAGAATCCTGTGGGAAACAGTGAAAGGTTTTATTAGAAGTCATGCCACATTATTTAGTTCCAATTTACGCAAAGCAAAATCTGCTAGGTTAAAAAACACTTGAAGCTGATTTTTTAAGACTGGATTTTATTCTGCAGAATAACTACTCCTCACAAATTGAGATTGAATGTAACATTATCAAAAGAGAAATCAATGACATTTTAAAACAACAACCAGACAACGATACTATTTTCATGGATAAAGACCAAGCCATTTACTGGCCATGAGATCAGATCTAACGAGCACTTTGCAGACATCCCCTCCATTAGGTCAGCTAAAGGCTACATTATAACAGAACCCAAATAGATAAATAATACTTTCAGAGAGTTCTATTCCACATTATACAAATCAGAGGTCCAGTTAGATGCAAGTAGGTGTAAGAGCTATCTAGAACAACTAGATTTACCACCTCTAGAAGTAGAAGACTCCTTGAACCTAGACAGTCCCATAACCTTAGAGGAACTAGAGAGAGCGGCACAGTCTATGCAGTTCAATAAATCCCCTGGCTTAGATGGAATTCCTCCAGAGTTTTATCTTTTATTTTGGGAGAAACTAGGCCCTTTGCTTCTAGATATGATTACAGCAGCTATTGAGAAAGGTGCATTTCCAAGAGATGTCAATACCGCCCCTATATCTTTGCTCTTAAAGAAAGATAAGGACCTGGCAGACTGTGCTAGTTACAGACCTTTAAGTCTATTAAATGCAGATTTAAAAATTTATGCCAAATTGCTTGCACAGCATCTCCAGAAGTTTATGCCCTTTTTAGTTCATTGTGATCAGACAGGGTTTATCAAGTCCAGACTTGCCTCTGACAATGTCAGGCAACTTCTGCATGTAATTGAAGCTGCGAAAGATACTAAAGCTCCACTAGCTGTGATGTCCCTTGATGCCATTAAAGCCAACTGTTCTCTATTCCATTTCCGGTCACTAGATAATCACGCCAGGGCTGTCCTTTGAGCCCATCACTTTTTGCCCTTTCCTTGCGCAAATGATAAGACAGAGTGCTGCCATAATCCCCATTTCTATACACAACACTGAACATAAAGTAGCTCTCTTTGGAGATGACGTGTTAGTCTTTTTAGAGAAACCAGTATAGACAATACCAAATTTATTTTCAATTTGTGAGGAGTTTGGCTCTTATTCTGGATTTAAGATTAATTGGTCCAAGTTTGCTCTTTTACCTCTTAATGACTCTGCTAAAACACTGGCTTTCCCTGCTAATATACCTGTTGTTCAGCACTTTAAGTATGGGATCAAAATTTTCCCTCCTTTGCATTGCATTACGTCTCATAATTTTCTAGAAATGTATAAATCTATCAAATCTGACATGGAGAGATGGACTATCCTACCTGCCGGACTGCTATTGTCAAAATGAATATTCTTCCCAGAATTAATTTCATTAGCTCAGTGGTTCCACTATGCCCTCCCACAGATCATTGGAAGAAACTCCACTCGGACATTTCCAAATTTATATGGAATAATAAACACCCCGATTGAAATTGTCCACCTTGCAGAGGAACAGAGGGGATGGTGGGCTAGCCGTACCTAATTTTAAATATTACTTTTGGTCTTTTGTACTCCGTCCTATCATTACTTGGCGCGATCCTGATACCCCAGTATCTTGGCGTGAGCTAGAGGAGAAAATGGTACACCCCTGGAGCTTGGAGGATGTCCTTCATTCTAATGTCTCTGATAAACAAACTATGTTGCGTTTTGGTCCCATAGTTTCCAATGTGATTCTAACATGATGCCTAGTTGAACTGGAATGCAAGATTTCCTGCAAATGGCATACACTCTCCCCCTTATTTAACAACAAAGGGTTATTGATTGGTGAAAGACCTATCTCCCCATCTCACTGGAGTAATACTGGCATTCGTTATTTGAAAGACTTATGTAATGATACTACCCTAGGTTCCTTTCAGGACATTAAGAACTCATTCAATCTACCAGGTTCCTCTTTCTTTTTTATCTTCAGATCAGATCAGCCCTGAAAGCATATGCCGTCCCTTGGCAACATCCCTTACCCTATCATCCCCTTTGCAAACTGTTTTTAATACAAAGTATGACCAGAGGAATGGTATCTATGCTTTATAAGTTTATTCTTGAGTCCTCCTACCCTGGCCTACATTTAGACAGGTTATGGAGACAGGACTGTCCTGCTCTGGAAACAGACTTTGATTGGGATAATGTTGGTATAGTATTACGGAAGCATCCCGTAACCCTGACCACCAACAGATACATTTTAATTTTATTCATACAGTAGGACTTACTTAACACCCTGCAAACTTTTCTACATGAAACTGCTAATTCTCCCTTGTGTACCTTCTGTACTCTAAAGTCCCCTGGAACTTTGCTACATATGATGTGGGATTGCCCTCCAGTAGCACAATTCTGGGCGGACGTTGCTTCAGTACTATCTGATTTAGTATCAGAACCGGTTCCAACGACTATACCAGTTTTGTTATTGAACGACTTGTCTGATTTGAACATCACTAGACTGAACAAGCGGGTCATACTTGCTGCCTTACAGCCGGTAAAAGTTGGTAGTTACATGATGGAAGCCCTCACAAGTGCTCAATGTCAGGAAGTGGGTTCTTTCCTTCTTAGATGTAATGTATTTGGAATTGTCAACTGCACGCATTAATGGGGCCACTGAGAAAACGTTAGACATTTGGCAGTCAACAGCTGAATCTCTAAAAAACACTGTGAGATAACTTTACCGCTTATGGCTAATTTTCATCACTCTCTGTGACATTGCTGTCTTTATGCATCCCTTTTCCCCACCTGAAGTTTAGAATGTGTGGGTGTGTGTCTGTATGTGTGTTTGTTTTTTGTGTTACAGTCTTTGTCTTCATGTACATGTTTATTTTTTGTTTATTTCTTTTGGTACACATCCCCTTGCATTTAGGCAGGCATGCATGGGGCTTACTTTTTCTTTTCTTTTTTCTTTTAATTTTTATTACATGTTTATTGTTGTGTATTGGTTTTGTAGAGGGTTAAGGTGTGGATGGGCTGGGTTAGTAAGATCATGTAATATTACTCTTGTAGTAGTTTCTTTTTCATATTGTTATTAGCCTATTATGCCCTTTTTGTGTGTTGACAATCAAACAATGACCATTTATGAACCCTCCTGTTGGGTTATTGAATCTTAATTGTTTACCCAATAAAAGTTTGATCACAAAAACAAACAAACAGTACATTCCAGGTATATCTTAACAGGGCACATATACTTAATAACCTAATGTGAATTAATGTTTGGCTTGTTTCTTACTTATACAACTAAATATTTGGAAATATCTCTTTAAATACATTGAATACATAGGTTTATTGTGGCTTATTCTGCTGTTAGGAGTCAATCAATCAATCAACCAATACATCAATCAATCAATCAATCAATCAATCAATCAATTTTATTTATAAAGCCCATTATCACAAATCACAATTTGCCTCAGAGGGCTTTACAACATACGACATCCCTCTGTCTTTAGGACCCTCGCAGGGGATAAGGAAAAACTCCCCAAAAAAAACCTTTAACGGGGAGTACATAAAACATAAAACTAAACTACAAAACATTTCATTATCATCATGCATATATACTGAAAGCTTTGATTGCTGTGTTTCACAATAATCTTGAAATATTTTGAAAAAGAAGCATTGTTGAAGTTTTTGGCAGGTTGATTTTTAAGTTCTGTTTTTACTACTTTACACCTTCTGAAATAGGTTAATGCATTTTGATTCCTTCATTACAGAATGATTTTGTGGGGCCAAGCAAACCCTATGGTAATCAAACCTTTCAGTATATATACTGTATGTTATGGCACTGAAATGTTTTTATGGGCGTTTATGTAGTGCTAACATTAGAATAAAGCACTATAAACCTATTTAAGCCCATATAAAGGCCAGTTATGCAAAAAAAAAAAAAAAAAGAAATTCTGTGATATACTGTGAAACCCCCGGAATCTTAAAAAATACTGCAATACAAATGTTTTGTTATACTGCCCAGAACTAATAGGGAGATTCTGGAGCTGATTTTTGAGACAAGGCGCAAGAACAGCACATGGAGGGCATCCATTTGGAAGTCCTTAACACAGTCTGAGAGTTTTTGTCCCCCTTTAAAGATGCCCCAGAGAATACGGAGGGGGACAGCTGCTCAACAACCAACACAGTCCTGATGTGGCACTATAAGCTGAAAGGGGAGAACCATGTTAGATGCAACGCATCAGCTGTGCAGTAGTGCTCTTAGGGCCGGATCTACTAAAGGTTTGCATGTATAAAAATGTGTGCAAACTCATTGCACACACAAAAAAATGTACAAACTGATTTACTAACAGTGCACACTAAGGGTTGCGTCTTTCAAAGGTGCAAAATAGTGTGTCTGCATCCAGTTAGTACATTTGCTGCAATGAATATGCAATATGGGGCGTTTACACGCAATTTTGCATGTGCTGGGAGGAGAAAATGGAAATATATTAATTTAGCACACGCAAAGTGATTTATCAAACCTGAAAGCAATTTTGCAAATAGAAACTGCATATATTTAACACGTGTCAAAGGGAGGTGCAAACGGTTTGTATGCGTAATTGCGCACACATGGCTGCGGTTAATGTTGCAAGAAGGAGACATTGAAACGATGAAAGAAGATGCAGAAAATGCATTTTTCACCCTGGTGTGAACATTTTTGGAATGAATGAGGAAACAATCATTACAACATATCGCCTAGCCAGCATTGCCATTTTGGAGCTGTTGGAGGAACTCAGAGCAGATTTGGAGCGAGCCACGAGAAGGAGTCACGCAGTACCTGCAATGACAAAACTCCTTGCAAGTTTACATTTTGCATCTGGGTCATTCCAGTGTACGGTAGCTATTACAGCTGGGATCTCCCAATCCCGTTTTTCATATGTGTTGTCTGAAGTCCTCAATGCCATGTCACGTCGGATGGCCAGGTTTATTAGGTTTCCACGCACTCCTTGAATGAGATCAAACAAGGCTTCTTTGCAGTAGCTAGATTTCCCAGAGTTATAGGAGCGATTGACTGCACCCATGTGCTTGTGCCCTCCGCAGACACTGAGCATGTGTACAGAAATCGCAAACACACGCATTCATTGAATGTGCAGTGCGTTTGTTATGCCAAAGGCATCATTACCAACGTTGTGGCAAAATATCCTGGGTCAGTACACGATTCTTTTATTCTGAGAAACAATTTTCTGTTTTCCAAGTTGCGTGATGGCGAGTTTGGAGATGGCTGGCTTGTAGGTGAGTCAATTTGTAAAATCCTTTGTAAAATAATTACATTAAAAACAAGAGCGTGTTTCATATTGATTGATTTGTTTTTATTAAGGTGATACTGCATACCCCCTACACCCCTTCCTCCTTACACCTGTTCTCATCTGACCATTGCCGGAGAAATAAGGTACAATGAGGCCCATATCCGCACACGGAATATTGTGGAGCAGAGCTGCAGAAGAAAAGACCAGAAGGCAAAAAAATATGTGTTTTTATGTATTCTGCAGGTATGTTTTTCTTTGTCAAGTTATAAATTTTGTTATTTCTGTTTAGTCCAACCCAAGCTTCATGTTCCTTTGTCCACCAGGTGGCACTGTCTTCTTGTATATGGGTTTTTCTCTGGTTTTTAGGAGATTTGTTGTAAAATTGATTGTAGATCAAATGTTTTCCTGTGAAATTTTAAAGCTCTTGATTTGTGATGTGAATAATGAGTTGGATGCATATTGTAATGTAAAACAAAAATTTGAATGTATATGTATTTTGAGAGATTGAGAAAAAATCTGCACAGTGCTGTTTAGCGTTGCTAGGGGTGCAGAGGTGCAGAAGAAAAGACCAGAAGGAAAATAATGTGTTTTTATGTCTTCTGCAGGAGCGAATAAATGCAGGAAACAGTTCTTTGGGTCATCCTCCCTTGTGTCCCATTCACACACTCGTTACACTGGTGCCATGACCCTTTGGATCTTCTTGATCAGCTTGATGCTCATCGCCATGGATGTTGTGCTGGCGTCCTGATCTTAATTTTTTTCTGCGGTCAGGTTTAGAAGAGACTGTGGATTAGGGCACTCTGCTTAAAAAAAATAAAATAAAAATTCACCCTGAGTTGATGACTTTTCATTACTGCTATATATGTTATTCTTGTGATCCCAGTTAACTTGTTTTTTCTACTCCATTTTGTTTCTGTGTAAATACACAACGCAAGTACATTTAATGGTTAAAAGCGGCTGCTAAAAAATCAATGGATGGATTTACTAGTCCTACTTTACCTAAAGGTAGGGGTGTTTGGTTCAGTGATATTGCTGACAGTAGGGCTGTAGGACATTCAAAGTTCACGCCTGATGGTTGTGCAGAAACAGGGTTTAATCAGAGCCCAGGTTGTTCTCCTGTTAGTGGGATAATGAGGGAGGGTCCCCTTACTTCCACAACCAGCAGTGATGTTGATGCCATTCACCACCTCACAGACACGGTAGGGCAGTGAGGTGCTCAAATTGGTGAATCCATTGTTGCTAAGCTAATGTCAGCTGGTGTTGTAAACATGAAAAGTGACCACCAGACTGCCTCTGCCACCCAAAATACACAATGTGACGTGAACAGACATGACCTCCCACATGTGACAGTTCATGTTAAACCTGATAAAGTACTCCAGATATTCAGAGGTTACAACTCTGACAAATACTTGGTCCAGGACTGGATTGACATGACTAAAGCTCACCTCAGAAAACAAGAAACTCCTGTGTGTGACCAAGCAGAAGAAATCATGAGCCACTTATTGGGCAAGGCCAGAGATGTTGTGAAGATTGCAATGCGTAGTGATCCTACACTTCATGTTAAGATGAACCCTGAACTGATATTATGATATTCTTCTCCACTATTTCAGTGAAGCTCCCTCATGTCTCCCTCTCGCTGACTTTTACGCTACCCAAGCACAGAGAAAACCCTACTGACTACTGGATAAGACTGAACAAGGTGGCGGACCTCGCTCTTGAGGGCCTTCACAGATGAGGGAAGCAGACAGAGAGCATGAATGATGAAGTGGCTCTCATGTTCGTCAAACACTGCCCTCACCCAGAGTTATCCTGCACCTTGAAGTGTAAGCCTATTCATGAGTGGACCTCACGTGATGTTCAGCTGAGGATTGATGATTATCAGAGTGAGTTAAGGGCTAGTGGCAGAACCACTGGTGCTACGCAACTTAAAAGCCACATCACCACCATTACCTCTGAACAGCCCAACCCACCATCATCGAGCCTAGCAGCATATGAGCGGTGTAAAACTCCATTACCCTCACCCTCCCCTCTCCAAGCCCAACGTCATGTGTGTCACCCTCCATGCCCCTCTCCAGCACCTGTCTCAGTTCAGGGTGGTCCCCAGCATGCTCAAAGCCAAGCCTCTGTACCAGTTGTGGCACAAAATCTCCAACAGTCAGAGGAGAGACTCGTATGGTCGACATGTTTCAGGAGATGATGGAGAAAATGCAACAGCGCAACACTTCTTATCCAATTCGAGGTGGGAGGTTCCAGTGTGCCTCTTGTGAGCGGCGTACCAGAGAAGCAGGTTGTAAAGTCTGTAATGACTCAAGCCACACCACCATTTCACACTGCATGTCTGAGAGACTGTGTTTTGCCTGCCTTGCCCCTGGCCACACCAGACTGAACTGCCCTGCTAATAACTCCTCCCAATCCCAGTCTGAGGGAAACGAGCCAACCTGTATTTGGAGGGAGGCAGTACAGGTCACACCACAAACTCCAGAACTGCTGCTGAGACTGTTTACACATCTGTGAGACTCATGTAATGACTCTGTAGTTGTTGTTTATCAGAATGTTCACAGAGTTGGTAGCAGTGACAGTCTCTTCTACACAACTGTGGACATGGGTGGGACAGTGAAAATTGGCGGAATGTTGGACAGTGGTTCAACGGCCTGCAGCATCAGTGAGACAGCTGAAGTGAAGATAAGAGAGGCTGGAGTGATAACAGACCAAAAACTGATTGATATGAATGTGGCCCTTGTTGGATGTGGTGGACTTCGTGTTAAGCAAAAGTGTGCCTTTGATGTGGAGATGGAAGTGTATGGCTGTAAAATGTTAGTCCCAACACTTGTTGTTCCTGGACAGCATGATGAGTTGATACCAATGTGATAAAACACATTTTGCATCAGTCCAAGCTATGTGAGTCCTAATGGAAGACAGTGTCCGGCCCCTGCCCAACCAGAAATCCAGGAACTGAACATTTCCTGTCCATGCTATCTGGTCTGAACCCCTGGAAAGGTGATTATGTTCCTGACAAGGTTTGTACAGTAAAGTGTAACTCAGCTACCTGCCTTGAGCCTGGCTGTGAATATCTCATCTGGGGAAAACTGCCCAAAAACACTGCTGTTTCCCCAGCAGCACCATCATGACAGCCAACATCATCCCGCTCAGCTCCCAGAGGTGTTTTGGTCACAAAGCTCCTAACTTCATTGTGGGGAGACAGATGGGTCCCCACAAGCTCATCAATACATCTAACAAGCCTGTGATATTAAGGCGGAATGCAAAGCTGGCTGATGTCTACACCGTTGTAGCACTTGAGGACATGGATGTTGCTGAATGCTCAGAGGTTCCCCTTGCTAGCTGCACTCAATCAGCTGTGCCGCCTTCTGCAGACACAAATTCTGCCAAAGACAAGCTCAGGTCAGTTGGGCTCAGTGGTGTTCATATGGAGTCATGTGAAGCGTCTGAGAACTGCAAGAGGAGTTTGGCTGACCTTGTTTTGCAGTATGAGGATGAAGGGCTTTGTACACCGAATACACCTGTCAGACAACAAATCATTCAGGCTCCCATACAGGCAAGTGCCCCCTGGCCAGTACCAGAAGCTGCGCCAAGTGCTGAGTGAGATGGAGGAAAGGAAGATCATCAGAAAATCGACCAGTGAATATGCATCACCATTGGTGCTTGTATGGGTAAAAAATGGAGATCTACAGGAGATCGTACAGACTTCTGCTGGTTGAACAAGAGAACCCTGAAGGATGCCCATCCCCTTCCTCACCAGGCAGATTGTTTGGCGGCACTGGGAGGAAACTGTCTGTTCAGCACAATGGATTTGACCTCTGGGTTCTATAATATGCTGCTCCACGAGGATGACAGGAAGTACTCAGCCTTCACCACTCCCATGGGCGAGAACAACTGTCTGCCACAGGGCCCCTGCAACAGCCTCGGGAGCTTCATGCGCATGATGACCAGCATTTTCAGAGACCAGAACTATCTGAGTCTACTGTGCTACTTGTATGATCTGTTGGTGTTTGCACCTGACGCGGAAACTGCCTTACAGCAGCTGAAGATGGTGTTTGAGAGGCTGCGTGGCCATATCTTGAAGTTTTCCCCAAACTGTCAGGCAGAAAGTTGTGTGCTGCTGACTGACAGTGGAGCAGGGACAGGCTTTTGAAGTCCTGAAGTCCTCACTGATTCACAGTGTCGTCCTGGCTCATCCGGATTTAACCCATCCCTTCATGCTGTCAACTGATGCATCCCTGGATGGCATAGGTGCTGTTCTGTCTCAAGTTCAGGAGGGTGAAACCCGAGCCAGACCCATTGCTTTCGCCAGCAAGTCATTGTCTCAGTCCCAAAAGAACTACCCAGCTCACCGGCTAGAATTTCTGGCCTTGAAATGGTCAGTTTGTGACATGTTCAGCCACTGGCTGAAAGGCCACAAATTCACAGTCTGGACCGATAACAACCCGTTGACTCATATCCTGACAAAGCCAAAGCTAGGCTGTTGTGAGCAACGCTGGGTAGTTGGCGAGTTGCGACTTCGATATCAAGTATGTCCCTGGTCAGCAAAACATTGTGGCTGATGCCCTGAGGCATGTACCATTTGCCACGGTGAGTGTTGGCCACAGGCTGCTCGATGAACCCTATGCAGGTCTTCTCACCAAGGCCAAAGATGTGTCAAATTCCTCTGTCCAGAATGCCTTCCAGTCATCCAGTGGCCACAAGAAACCCTCTCTGTGAGTGTCAGTGCCCAGTCCACATGCAGTCAATTACAAATGCACACTCAGTCTGTTGCAGCGGAGGATGTGTCTGCTGTACTACAGTCACACATTGAGTGGGATGCTGGTCCAAGGGCCCGTGCTGTTGAAGTGTTGCAGTACTTCATCGCCATATTGAGCCATATTGAGCCATAATGAGCCATATTTAAGATGGCGGCAGCTGGTAGGACTGGTGCGACAGGAGCTCTCCTAGCGCTGTTAGCGTTTGGTTTGATTTTAAACTTTTTAGATACGGGTCCTTCGTTAACGTCAAAGGAGACTCCTTGCAACCTCACAGCACACCGAGTCACTGTCAAGCTCCTTGGGTACGGCAAACACACTCTAATGCAGGCGTTTGTCCCCACTGCGGGCAAATATCAGCATAAGCGAAACGGCGAAATCCGAGGTAAACATCAAAGGGACAATCTCATCATCATTACACTTTACCTGTTATTGTCTGGAGACGTACATCAGTGCCCAGGCCCGAACACTGGAAATGCCTTCAGGAGGAAGGAGACGAGCAGTATGGTTTGCGGCCCAGCAACAGGGCGTCCGTCCAGGGGGTCTGCGGCCCGAGCAGCTGTCACTACCAGCAGGGCTACTGATCAAGCAGCCAACACCGCCAGCGGGCCTGCTGGCAGAGCAGATGTTGTCTCCGGTGGGTCTCTGTGGGCTCGCGCCGACAACCGCTGGCCTAGCAGCTGGGCCCCAAACGACAACATCGGGGAGCAGTGGGCTCGTGCTAATGGCTAGCGGTCTAGCAGCAGAGGATCAATCTATAACATCTACTAGCCTGCTAGCTGGGTGGCTATCATCATCTGCAGCGGGGCTGCTATATGACCAGCTGGCATCCACGTCGGACCTGCGGGCCAGACGGCTGTCATCCCCAGCGGGTCTGCTGTCGGAGCGTTTGTCACCTCCTGCGGGGCTGCACACATCTCTGGCTGGCCTGATAGCCGGGCGGCTATCATCATCTGCAGCCACGTCGGGTCTGCGAGCCGGGCGGCTGTCATCCCTGGCGGGTCTGCTGTCAGAGCGGCTGTCACTTCCGGCGGGGCTACTAACATCTTCAGCTGGCCTGGTAGCTGGGCGGCTATCATCATCTGCAGCGGGGCTGCTATCTGACCAGCTGACATCCACATTGGGGCTGCGGGCCGGGCGGCTGCCTCCACTACCACCAGTGATAGCCGGGGGGCCTACATCACCAGCGGCCCTCAGCGGCGCTGCACTGAGGGTCAACACTAGCCTAGCAGCGGAGAGGCGTCCTCCACCACCAGTGTTAGCTGGGGAGCTAGTACCACCAGCGGCCCTCAGCGGGGCTGCACCGACGGCTAACATTAGCCCAGCAGCTGAGCAGCTTCCCCCACCATCAGTGGCCCTCAGCGGGGCGGCGCCGATGGCTAACGTTAGCCTAGCAGCTGAGAGGCTTCCCCTACCACCAGCGGCCCTCAGCAGGGCTGCGCCGACGGCTAACGTTAGCCCAGCAGCTGAGAGGGCGCTAATACCATCAGCAGCTCTCCATAGGCCAGCACCAGGGCTGACCAGGACGACTAGAAACCCCATCCTAAAGAAGTACTAAAATTCTCAGGACACTAAACCATGCCAGGTTAGTCTGGGACTATCAACTTAAACCCAAAGGGCTACTTTGCGGTCACATAAACATTAGAAGCATGATGTCTAAACGGGAACAAATTGAACATTTATTGTGTGACTCTAATATCGACATATTAGGCATGTCTGAAACATGGCTATCCAGTTCCTCCCCTGAAGCTGCTATATTATTACCAGGCTGAACTGTGTTTAGACAGGATAGAAATGGCAAAGGTGGAGGTGTCCTACTTTACGTTGAAAACTTGCTAAAGTGCACCCAGCTTATGGCACCTAGTGACGTGAAGATTGAATATGTCAGTGTTAAAGTGTCACTCTTTTCTGAAATGTCTTTCATAATAATCTGTCTGTATTGTCCACCATCCGCGAGGTCAGATTTTTATGACCAACTCAAACTCCTGTTGAACCATTTTAGCTCTGATAGTGAAATAATACTGGTGGGGGATCTGAATGTCAACTGGGATGTAAAAAAAAAAGACAGGAAGACTCTCAAACAAATTATGGATCACCACAATTTCACCCAGTTAATAGAGCAGCCTACCAGGTTTACAAATCACTCTAGAACAAGAATAGATTTATTATTTACAACTTGTCCTGACAGAGTCACAAAAACCTATAACCTCCTGACTGGCCTTTCAGATCACAATGCCATCCTCTTTACTAGGAAGCTCATAAAATGACATCGCTCCCTCTCAAAACCTGCAAATTCTCAATCAATCAATCAATCAATCAATTTTATTTATAAAGCCCAATATCACAAATCACAATTTGCCTCACAGGGCTTTACAGCATACGACATCCCTCTGTCCTCATGACCCTCGCAGCGGATAAGGAAAAACTCCCCAAAAAAACCCTTTAACGGAAAAAAAACAAAAAAAAAACACCTCTCTATGATTTTATACCTAGAAGCCAACAGCAAAATTTTGCTACAGCCCTCCACAATCACAACTGCTCTGATGTCTTGTCTTGTGTAGATGTAATCCCTGCTTGTCATCTGTTTAATAGGTCAGTCAAAGAGGTCATGGGGCACTTCACCTCTAGAGGGAGGTGTAAGAAAAAAAGGAGAAACTCACTAGCCTCCAGGCCTTCCTCTCAGAGACCTAGAGTCTTGCTGCACTGTAAGACAGCAAAACACATGCAGATGCAGAAAGGCAGGAAAAAAAATGTATTCAAGCAAAGATAAACACTCACTAGATGCACAAGTTTTAAGGTTTTAATGGCTCAACACTACACGGACTGCATTTTGACAGCGTGGGACTGCACTTTGACAACACAGCTGGCCTGTGTGAGCACAACCAGGAAGACCATCGGGCACGGATACCCTACGACTAAGAGCGTGGGAAAAACAAGCGGAGACTTACCTGAGACATCCTTCAGCAGCGGGCCTGTTTCCTGGGCCCTCAGTGGTAAGTCTCCTGACCTCTCCTGGGTTATAGTTGCCGTATCACCGCTGTGGGCTCCTGGACGGAGCCCAGGCGTATAAGTTTACAGCACCGTCTACTCTCTCCGGTCCACTGTGAGGACGGCGTCCTCTTACAAAAGGCATATAAGAAGATCGTTGACCTCAAGGAGGATGTCAGACGCCTTTCTGTGGAGCTGGAGAAGAAAGAGCTACAGCTGTCCGGCTTCACCACTCAGCTCCCCAGATTATCCAGTCTTTTTCTGAGAAGAGCAGAACAGTCCAATAAACCATCCTCTGACAACGACACCGCTGTGTGGGACCCAGCTTCATGCTCAACACCCAACCGTGAGGCTCCCTGGTCTGAGGTGGTGGTACGTGGTCGCAAAAATGAGGTAAACACAGCTCCTCCTCCCCCAAGCCTAAGCACCTCCAACCGCTATAATGTCTTGTCGACCAAGGAGTTTCCAGTCCTCCAGGCTGCTGTGCCCTCCATCCCATCTCGCCATGTCCAGGATGCTGCGCCTGCTGACACCACAGCTGTCCCTCTGCCGGTGGCTGATGGTGATCATACGGCTGATCACCCTAAAGTGAAGCCCCCACACCACACCTCGGCCTCTTCTTCCCGGCGTAGGCTCCTGAAGGAAGCGGTGTGCCGTCACTCTGGCAGCTTCCCTCACCGCGATCCAGTGGAGATTCCCCCAACCAGTGACAAGTTGCCTTCAGCTCCCCCCTCATTTTCATCCTCGCCTCCTTGCCCTCTGTTCCCCCCGACAACTGCAATAATCGGGGACTCCATCATCAGAAACGTCCGCTTTTTTAATGCTGTCACCCACTGCTTTCCAGGCTCCACCGCTGCAATTCTTCTCCAAAAAATCCCAGAGCTGCTGGGCTCACTCCCATCCTCGGTCAAAAAACTGATTATACACATAGGTTTTAATGATACATCTCTTCGCTAGTCCGAGGTAACAAAGGAGCATTTTAAAGAACTTTTTAACTTTCTGAGCGACTGCGGGAAGTCTGTTTGTATCTCTGGGCCCCTCCCCTCCTTCGCCCGTGGTGCGCTGCATTTCTGTAGGCTTCTCAGCTTGAGCTCCTGGCTCCAAGCCGCCTGCACTCTGAGCGGGTTCAGTTTCATTGATAACTTCAATTTGTTCTGGAACCGCTCCGAGTTTTACCGAGTTGACGGTGTCCACCCCTCTGGTCTGGGCAGTAGGGTACTCGCTCACAACATCCAGCACGCTGTTCAGACCACAACATTCACACGTGTCTGACTGACTTCCCCCTCTTCCTCGGTAGTGCTGCCGCCGCAGGTCACCACCTCCACCACTAGTGCCCCCAACTGTCTTCCTCTGGTATTGAAAATCAAGCGTACAGTAGTAAACAGAGCAGTTCGAATGAATCGGAAGTGGAAAGTCTTCCAGACAGTAAACAACTCACGAACAATCTGGGACTCAAAGCAAAACCTAAGGGTATATTAGGCGGACATCTAAATACACGAAGCTTAAAATCAAAAAGTGATCAGGTCAACCACCTGCTAACAGAGTCAAATCTAGACTTTGTTGGTCTATCAGAAACATGGCTACATAAAAACTCTCCCAGTGCTGCTGTTTTAGTTCCAGGTTACGTCACTTACAGGAAAGACCGTAAAGACGCAAAGGGGGGTGGGGCTATCAGATCATAACATGGTACTCATATCAAGAAAATTAACCAGCAGGCGGTTTACAACACATTCTGGAAATAAGGAGTTTATTGGTATACCAAAAAACAAGCAGGAACATTTCAAAACAGCCATACAACAAATGGAATGGGACAACTTGTTATTGAACAGTGATCTGGAAATAACTACCCAAAACTTTACAGAGAAATTACAAACTAAAATCAATGAATTTGCTGTTAAAATAAAATGGAAAAACAGGAAACAAACTCTCCCCTGGATCAACGATAATATAAAACAACTAATGAAGGACAGAGACAACGCCCTTAAAATGGCCACTAAGTCCAAACTGAGCAGTGACAGGCAGAAATTTGCAATGTTAAGGAACAGAGTGACAAGGCAACTGAGAAAAGCAAAAGCAGACTTTTTCACCAAGATTATTGAAAACTGTCATGGGAACTCAAAATCCATGTGGAGTCAAATCAACAAACTGATTGGACAAGACATTTCCGTTAGAAATACAATTCAACTAAAGGTCAATGACACAATAATACATGATCCAGCTGATGTGGCACAAGTACTTAACAAATACTTAAGAACTTAAGAAAAACTACATTCAATCAGGCAGTTTTCTCCTTCAGAGCATCCCATCAATGGAATTCAGTACCATAATCAATCAGATTATCTCCGTCATATCATTCATTCAAGCGCAACGCCAAGAAATGGCTTGTTGAAACACAAGCGTGAACATTGATGTTTGCCTCACTATTATATAGGAGTGCATCATGCAATTGCGGGTTATTGTCACTCAACGGTATGTGTGTGCCGTACAGAATGTTTATCTTTAATGGGTTATTTTTTTATATATATTGGATGTTGTATTTTATTGATGCCTTTAACAACTGGCAAAGGGACTACCAATGAAAATTAGCCTCTCGGCTATTTCGGGTGCATTTTTCATTTTTTTTTAAAAAAATGTTGATTAATGTACATTGTCCCTTTTCAAATAAACAAATAAACTAAACTAAACTAAACTACCATGGGTAAACGAGGACTGCAGGAGGGTGATGTGCAAGAGAGATGAACTGTTAAAGCAATCACTAAAAACTGGCTTGGCTACTGACCGACTAAAATTTACCTCTCTGCGAAACAAAGTAACTCAAACTTTGAGAAAGTCAAAAGCTGACTTCTTTCTGAAAATCATTGTAAATGCACATGGAAATGGAAAATTGGTTTGGCAGAATATTAATAAATTAACAGGCCAACACTACAAGCCAGATAATAATAACCTAGAACTTATTATAAATAACAACCTAGTCAAGGAGCCTATCAGCCTAGCAAACAGTTTCAATGACTTCTTTTTCAAATCTGCTAACCAGATTGCTAAACTGTTCCCCTCTCCTGAAAGCCCATTGAACAGCAACAGTCCTGTTTTCACGATCATTGAGATAACTGATTATGATGTAGCTGATCCGATCTCTGGTCTTAAAAGCAATAACGCAAAAGACGCTTTTGGGCTTAGCGCTACTTTTTTAAAACAACATAAAGATTCCCTGGTTCGCCCCATCACCCATCTTATCAACCTCTCTTTCAAGCATGCATATGTCCCATCGGTTTGGAAAGTGGTGGCAATAACCCCAATTTTTAAATCTGGGAAAAAAACGCAAAATGCATCGAACTATCGGCCAATAAGTACCTTGCCGATAATATCCAAAGTAGCCGAGAAATGGGTTAACAAGCAACTAATGAAACATCTCAACCTGGGTCATACATTACACCCCATGCAATTCGGTTTCCGCACCCATCACTCAACTGAGACAGCCATATGTGTGTTTTTAGAAAAGGTTAAAAGTCTGCTGGATAGGAACGCTCTTGTGGGGGCTGTTTTTCTTGATTTAAAAAAAGCCTTTGATTCTGTAAACCATCAAGTTCTGCTGTCCAGATTGACTCAGTTTAATTTCTCAGAACACACTATACACTGGTTTGCCTCATACTTATCCGAGAGGAAACAATATGTGACTGTTGATGGTGTTAAATCAGCCAGCCTTGAGTCGGGGTTCCACAGGTGTCAGTCCTTGGGCCAATTTTATTTTCCTTATTTATTAATAACTTGCCTAATCAATATCAGAATGTACACACCCTAATGTATGCAGATGATGTAGTGATCTTTAGAGAGGCAAAAACAATTTCTGAAGTCTCAACTTCCCTCACATGCGCCTTGTCTTGTATTCAAGAATGGCTAACTAAATCTTGCCTTCTGCTGAACACCAAAAAAACAGTCTGTATGATGTTCAGTAAACGGCATCTAGAGATAACAAATTCAAACGTGTTATTAAACGGCAAGGAGCTTGGTATAGTAACCGAATTCAAATACCTTGGAGTCATTCTTGATCCCTGTTTAACATTCAAGAAGCATGTGAACATCCTCTCTAAATCCACCAAGTTTCATCTGCAGAATTTTAAGCAAATTAGAAATAACTTGATGGACACTGCGGCTCAAATGTTTTTATCTTCAGTAATCCTCTCACGCTTAGAGTACTGTCTTACAAACTGGTCCTTTACTGGTACGACTACACTTAAATCAGCTGAGTCACTTTACAACAGAGCCCTGAAAATATTTGACAAAAAGCTGTCAACACACCACACTTGTAACATTCTCCGTAAATATGATTTGTTGAGTTTCAGTCACCTAGTTGATTTTGAACAAGCCTGTCTGATGTACAAAACTCTACACGATCTGGTCCCCCCTCCACTGAAAGAATTTATAAAACGTACAAACACTCAACCCTCAACCAAGGTCACTAGAGCGGTAGTTAGAGGAGACTGTGTAGTCCCTTATAGGCGGACCACTTTTGGCCAGGCTGCCCTATCTGTCATGGGTGGTAGGTTATGGAACAGCCTGCCACTCACAGTCAGAGAGTGCCCCACTTATATATATTATAGCTCCTTTAAAAAGCATCTAAAGAACTGGTTATTATCAAACCAGATCTGTACACACTATTAGTAATTATTAGCTGAAATTATTATTAACATAGTCAATTAGATATAATAATAAGTCGGGGGATGTAGTCATTATTATTAGTAGCGATTATTATTAGTATAGCTTATTAGTCATAATAATAAGGGCAAAGTAATTAATATCACTAGTCGTTATTATTAGTAACATAGCTCTTACCAGATAAAACAATCATCACCATAGCTTTTGTATTATTATAGGTTACTAGGATGTGTACAGGCAATAGGTATTTTAGGGTGTGTGTGCGTTACGTGCTCAACACTGTGCAGTGTAGGTATGATATTGTGCAATACATGTAAATATTACGCAGTTATGGCTATTATTGTGCAATACGTTGAAGTATTACAGATACAATGCATATAAAAACTGTGTAATTTAGAATTACATTACTGAATGTATACTTGACTGATATTGAAACATGTTTACTTATTGACTGCTGCACTATACTGTTATCCAGACCATTGCACTTAGTACTGCCATATGCACTTTATTAAGACTGATTGCACTTTGTTATTGTTTGTACTTGAGGCATGTCGGCACTTTACTATATGTATCAACTGGATGTATTGTTGTTGTTTTTTAAGAATGTGATTATCTGTTTTATTTGTGTTTTACCTAGGGAACATCTGCTAGGGACAACAGATGGAAATTAGCCAATGGCTACAATCTGGCATGTTTACATCATTGTATTGCTCATATGGTGATGTTCATTAACTTGCACTGTCCCTCTCAAATAATAAATTACATTTACAAATTACAATTACAGTTATCTGCCTCAATTGGTCCCACCTTGACAGGACACCTTACCTGCCTACACCAAAAAGGACCTCCGTGACAAGCAGTTGGAGGACAGAATTCTCTCTCATGTTGTGTACTATGTTGAGAGACGTCGGAGGCCCTCTAGGAGAGAAAGGTTCAAGGAGTCCGTCTGTCACGAAATACTTGAAGCACTAGGATAGGCTAACTGTGAGCAACGGTGTGCTATACAGGACTTCAAGGGATCAGAAAACCAAGGCGAACATTTTATTGGTCTGGATGGGTGAAATCGGGAATAGTGTATATTGGGGACTTATTTAATGGAGACCAAATCATGTCTTTTGAACAATTAATGCCTGGTGCACACTACATGACTTTTCTGCCCGTTCTGAAAGTCACTATGTCACATTACACAATTGTAGTGTCATAAAATCGTGCCGTGACTTGGCCGACAGACATGACACACTATACGATGGTTCACACCATAGTGCACTCTGTGATTTTTCAGACGGTGAGTCGAGCATGTCAATTCTTTTGTTTTACTATTATTTCAGCCACTGTGTCTGTTCATGTGCCAACTGAAATGTTATTGTAGTAATGTAAAAGTGCCAGCAGATGGCAGGAGCTACATTTGAGGTATTGTATGTAAACATACAAGTCACTGAATCCTCCACAACAAGTTCCTGCAAATGTTTCACAATTAAAGCCTATTTAGAAAATGAAGGGATTCTCTCAACCGAAGTTAAAAGGGGCTTTCAATTTGAAAAAGATACAGGAAGTGTTGAGTTTGAAATGAAGGCGCGATGCATTAACTTTATCAAGGCAAACAGGAGCGTAGTAAAGTAAGAATATAAAAATACAGAGGAAATAATAAATAACGGCCCTTTATAATGTAGTCTGTTTCAAATGAAGCTGGTACCCTTTGCAGGTGTGGTAAGTAAAAGCTCCGCCACTATTTTTCAATTTTCTTACTTTATATCCGTCTCCATTATAAAGAAGTAACATTATTTGCTAGCTTGATGCTGATGGCAGTACTCACAAGGATGATAAAGTTCTTCTTCTGTTTCACACCATCATTTTCCCTTTTTACTCTATTGTGGCATTATCAAAAATATCAAAAAGGCTGGGGTGTTGTTGTCATACAGTTGTCTACGGCAGCAGATCACTCTGTGTTTCTGCTGGTCAAAGTGATGGCTGTGACGGGAGCAGTTGTGAACGGCATAAAGAAAATCAAACATGCTAGACATTCAGTTGGAACGTCATGAGGCGTCCCGACGTGGTGTTGGTTGTTGTTAACTATGACACACTACAGGAGATGAAACTAATTGTCGCTTACTACACTCATTGTCGTTTACGATCCATGCCGACACCGTACGTCGCTGTGTCGGACTAGAATCGGGCTGATATTGTGTAGTGTGTACCAGGCATAAGAGAAAAGTACAAACTCCCAAGTAAGGATTTTTGGAAGTACTTGCAGCGACGGAGTTGCATTTTGGCATGCCTTAGACAACTACCACTTGTACGCAGAACCGAAATACAGGATAGATTGGAACAGGATTGGTACTTAAAAAGAAAAACATCATGTTTTTACAACCTCTTGAGGGGCTCTCACCCAACCAGTTCTGAAGGTCTAAAGAGATGCTGGGAGAGGGATATCGGGGAAGAGATATCTAATGGAACATGGGGGGAAATTATTGAATTTTGGTTTAAAATATCAAGAGAAATGCAGACACGTCTGATCAGTTATAAAATTATCAATAGGATTTATTGGACCCCAAGTAAAATGGCATGGCTAGGACTTAGAAACTCTGACATGTGCTGGAGATGTGACACCACTTGTGGCACCCTATTACATATGCTGTACTCATGCCCTATGATAGATCTTCTGTGGTCTAAGATTATTGCCTTCATCAATACAGTGATGCCCTCTGCACTCATACAGACACCAATGCTCTGTCTATTAGGTGCACTGCCGAAAGGAAGTGGGCTTAACACTCATCAAATCTCATGGTGCAGGACAGCGCTTATTACTGGATGCAGAATAATGCTGCAACATTGGAAAACTAAAGGAGATATATCAGTGAAGGAGTGGTTTGACAAATGGCTAAAATCTCCTCCTATGAAAGACTATGTTACAAGCTAATAGATAGGCAAGACATCTGCATGAAAATATGGGGCCCTTATACTGCTGTAACCTGATGTACTGATGAGTTGCACCCTTTGTTACAATCTCAGGTGTGAGCTAGTGCACATAATATAAACTACAATTTGATATTGTGCTATGTAAAATATGTATCATGCATGTATATATTTTTGTGTATATCAAGCATGTGTACAATGCTATGTCTCCATTGTTTTCCTTCTGTCCTTGTCCTTCTTGTCCTGTCTTGTTGTAGTTTATGATTTTTCAACTTGTGGTGTATAAGATAAGATAAGATAAGATACACCTTGATTGATCCCACAATCGAGAAATTCCAGTGTTACAGCAGTCAAGGGTAAAGAGTCAAATTAAAGATTTCAATATTTAAAAACTTAAAAAAAAAACTAGGTATGCAGAAAAAGTACAAAAAATACAAGAAACAGCAATGAATAATAATAATAATAATAATAATAACAATAATAATAATAATGAGCAGTGGATAAAAAGTGAGCAATGGATTAAAGTGAACATATTTAGTGCAAAGTCAGTATTGAATGTGCAAATAAACAACAACATGGGGGACAGCAATGCTCATAGTGGTGTCCATAAAGTGTACATAGTGTCCCTAAAGTGTCCATGGTGCAGTGTACTGAGAGCAGTGCTGGTTATGTAGCCTGACAGCAGCAGGCAGGAAGGACCTGCGATAGCGTTCCTTCACACACTTTGGGTGAATCAGTCTATCGCTGAAGGACCTCTCCAGAGCTTTTATCTCCTCCTGCAGAGGATGGGAGTTGTTAGTCCTCAGAGATGACAGCTTGGCTGTCATCCTCCTTTCTCCCACCACCTGCACAGAGTCCAGAGAGCATCCCAGGACAGAGCTGGCCTTCTTGATCAGCTTGTCTCTTCCTATCTGCAGCCGAGACACTGCTGCCCCAGCAGACCACTCTGTAAAAGATGGCTGATGCCACCACAGTGTCAAAGAAGGTCTTCAGGAGCGCTCCCTGCACTCCAAAAGACCTGAGCTGCTTCAGCAGGTAGAGTCTGCTTTGGCCTTTCCTGTATAGTGCTGTTATGTGATTAGTCCACTCCAGTTTATTGTTAAGATGAACACCCAGGTACTTATAAGATGTCACCATCTCAATGTCCTTTCCCTAGATGTTCACTGGTGTTGGGGGGAGGAGTCCGCGCCTGCGGAAATCCACCACCAGCTCATTGGTTTTCCCCGCATTGATCTGAAGGTGGTTCCTCAGGCACCAGTCCACAAAGTCCTTATTGGTTGTATTTTTTATTGTTGGTATAGTTTGTTTATTTGTTTGTTTTGCTTGTATTTGGTTTGTTTGAAAAACCAATAAAAAAGAAAATTACAAAAAAAAGAAAGAAAAGAAAACCAAGGTGAAGTATTTCCAATATGTTGTCCCTGACTCAATCAAGAATGAGGTTCTGCATGGAGTGCACGATAGTGTGAGACATCAAGCCAAGTTCAGGAGCCTCAGCTTGACAAGACAGAGGTTTTTCTGGCTGAACCTCGACAGAGACGTAAGAGACTATGTTTGCCATTGTCAGTGATGCATCGCCAGTAAGACTGTCGAGCCTGAGGGAAGGGCTCCCTTGGAGATCATAACATCAACCAGGCTGCTAGAGCTAGTATGTATTGACCTTTGGTCAGCCGAAGACTCCAGAAACAAGTCTGTCGATGTCTTGGTGATAACGGACCATTTTACAAGAATGGCTCAGGCATTTCCATGTAAAGACCAGACAGCTAAGCAGGTGGCAAGGGTTCTCCGGGACCGGTATTTCTATGTTTTTGGCTTTCCTGAAAGGATTCACAGCGATCAAGGCGCTAACTTTGAGAGTCAGCTGAAAAGTGAGCTCCTCAGGGTCTCAGGTGTCAGAAAATGACACACAATCCTCTACCATCCAATGGGAAACAGGAGTGTGGAGTGATTCAGTCAAACCTTGGGTGGCAAGATCCGTGCCTTGTCCCCTGAAGAGAAGGCTGACTGGCCGCGGCACTTGCAGAGACTGACCTTTATGTATAACTGTGCAGCTCATGAGACGACGGGTTATCCCCTCTTTTATCTCATGTTTCCTACCTGACCGCTGAGCCGCAGAACTGCTCGGTCTCACCTGAGGGCCACACCACAGATCAGTCTGTAGCCCTTTTTAAATAGGAATTGTTCAAATTTGCAGGAAAGCCCAATCAGTCTTCTTTCAGCATTGGCAGTATAAAAACAAAATCAGGGAGTACAGCGAAATGCCGTCTGCCTACTTTTGTTCATACAGAATGTGCCTTTTTTGGGGCAATGGGGCGCGTGAGCAAGTAACAAAACAAGTAGTTCAGCGTATGACGTAAACAGTGACATACTCCGAGGGAAGCAGCGGCTGGTCAGTCCTTCAGTGATTCTCTCATAAGTTGGCCCGTCTTTACAGCATCTTTCAGGTTTGCGTTTCCCTCTTGCTGCTAGCTGCTCATTCCTGCTATCACCTGTTTCCTATTATCCACCACCAATGGGTCGCACGTGCGCGTCATCAACAGCCCTTCCCGTGGCGGAAGGGCGCCTTGTTCTTTTTAAACCAAAAAGGTTCCGCCAATATGTTTACCCTACGAGGCAGAAAATTGGGCACCTCGGATCAACTCGTCAATCCAGCTCTGTGTGTCTAAACACTCGCAGCTTGCCGGCAAAACAGCCCAACGTTCAACGAAAATTTGGCAGTGTAAAAGGGGCTTGTGACTTGTGACTCCACCCCTGTGACTGCTGTGTATGTCCCAGCAAGTGTGAAAATGCATCAGATGTTCTGAATACTGTTGACCAGACCTCTACCATACACTGTGACCGTTCTAATGCACAGACACTAGCCCGGTCTAGATTTGGTTGTCTAGTCAAACCTGTGAACAGGCTCATTCAAACCATGTCCAGGCAAGATGTTGTTCAGTGTTACAGCTGTTTGCAAATCTGTGCTCCAGGCTTTTGCTGACTAAAACTCCTTTAATGCTTCCTGCGACTTTATATCATATGTTCTGGGGTTGCCCCAAATTAGATCGTTTCTGGTCCTCTTTTTTTTATTTATTCTCTAAAATATTTTAAAAACGTGTTACTCCCTGCACCCTCATTGCCATTTTTGGTGTAACCTCAGAAAACATATCTATGACCTCCTGTCAACTCAGGGCTATGGCATTCTCCTCCCTGCTAGCGCGGTTGATTTTGCTGAACTGGAAAAATGCTGCTCCACCCACCCACACACATCTCATCAAGAGTATCATGTGTAATCTCAAGTTAGAAAAGATCAGGTATACTGTTAATGGTGCTCTCCAGAACTTGCATAAGACATGGGATGGCTTTATTAAATTTGGAAAGCAATTAGATGGGCTTCAATTAGAGTGATAAACTTCCAGCTGACCCATTATAACTTCATGTACAAAGACGATTAATTCAACGCGCAACTGGACCCCCTACCCCCACCCTCTGTATGTATGTGTGTCTCATTGTCCTTTTTGTCTTTCTTTCTTTCTTTCTTTCTTTCTTTCTTTCTTTCTTTCTTTCTTTCTTTTCTTCTATTTCGGTTTCATTTCATTTTTTTCTTTTTCTTTTTTCCTCATACACGGTTATTCTTCATATTGTATTCTACTTGCATTGTTTTTATATATTTTGATTCTTTATAATTTTGGTATTATTATTACTTTTGTACTTGCCTATTTTATGGATGTGTTGGATGAAATCACGTGTGCCCTGACAGTTGATATAAACATGCATCCAAGGGAAATTCAATAAAAATAATTTTGAGAAAAATACCTCCACAGGTGGATTGCAGCGCAGGCTGAAACAGTTTGGGGACCCCTCTTAAGGATAGGCTCTTATCTGTCTAAGTTCAAAAGTTTTCAATATCTATCTAATGTTACTGAAATAAGATCAGATAAGTTGAAGTTGCTGCTGACTTATATTTTTACTTGTTTTACTGTTGCATTGAATATGGGTGTTGCCATATTGATTATGATAAGCTGACATCAAAATGATTGGCTGACAAAATAATACAATCATGTTGTTTAGTTCAGCATAATACCCATTCATGTAAGAGTCCTGGTTTATTGAGGGGCACATTTGGTGAGGGTAGGGAAGAGAAAAGCACTGGACTGGAGGACTATGAGTAGGGTTGCTGTTACAGTTGTGTTTAATAGAGTTGTTGTGTGACTGTCAGTCTGGAATAACGTGCATGTGTGTAAGCATGTAATGTGTGGATTGGGTGGCCTGGGTGGATGTATGACTCCCGGCCTGAATTTTTGTCCCAGTCCGGCCCTGTATTAGCCTTAGTGTCAGACTGAAGCTCCCAGAACCTTCAGTCTGACATGGCTTCCATTGAAGGCGACAAGGGAGAGGGAATTTGATTTTTCCCTAACCAATCAGTAGAGATCAACGACTCACCCAGAATCTGACGTCATTAGTATCCATGCCTCGGGGGTGCCGAAAACAAGCGAGCATTGCCCGTTTAAAATGTTGCTATCCTCACCAGTTACCCACCGGCGTACAGCTTGACATCAGCGTGGCACTGATTGGCTAATCGCTAGACCCCCGGCGTTCATTGGTCCGTCCATCGTTTGGACGAGATAAATCGCAAATTCATTGAAGTATGCCAGACCAGTAATGCAAGCCTACTCAGTTGAGTGGGCAGGGTCTATGGTCTGGAACCAGGCTAGCCCTGTATCTTACCCATGGGTCCAGGGTTAAGCAATATACCAAGATATTTCATATTTTTATAAACTCACTGAAATCTCCATTCATAGAAATCTTGTTTTTGACAGTGTTTTAATGAGGGCATCATTTCAGATTTACTCCAGTTCACCTTATACCCTCAAATTTCAGAGAACTTAACTGTACTGAGAAGAGGGGGAACTGAGTCTTTGGGGTGTGACATTACAACCAATATATCATCTGCAAAAATGAAGAGTTTGTGCTCTTGGTTCCCCAGTCTTAGTCCTTTAATGCCAGAGTTAGTTCTGATTGCTTTAGCTAGCGGTTCACGTGCTATAATAAATAGCAATGGGGAAAGGGGGCAGTCCTGTTTTGTCCCCCCTCCTGACTTGGAGAGGGTCTGACCTCAGTCCATTAGTAGTCACCATTGACTTAGGATGTTTATATATACGAGCTTAATGATGTTCTGGAACCAGTTACCAAAACTGAATGTTTTAAGAGTGTAGTTCAGGTAGTGTCAGCCCACTTTATCAAACGCCTTTTCAGCGTCTATGGTTATGGCCGCTACCGAGGATGAAAGCTCTTTGGCCCCCCACATTAAGTGTAAGAGACGTCTGAGGTTGTCAGATGATTTACGACCTTTGACAAACCCTACTTGGTCTGATTGGGTATTTTTTTATGATGTTGTTAACTCTTAATGCTAAAAGTTTTTTGAGCAATTTGCCATCACAGCACAGGAGCGAGATAGGCTGATAAAACTCCCACATTCTTGTGGGTCTTTCCCCTTTTTCAGAATTACTGTAATTACTGCCTCTGACATGAGCTCACCTTCCCTGATGGCTGTGTCAAAAGTCTTAAGCAATTTAGGGGAAACTTGCTCAGCAAATGTTTTAATAAAATTCACATGGTTTTAGCTTTATTAGGCCAAAATTATGCCTTTTAAATGGACAGTTGCAGTATAATTCACAACTAGACTCCTTGCGCAAATTACATCATTAGTTTAAAATTAACGGTAACACTTTACAATAAGGTACACAAAATTAGAGTAGTTACTGAGGAACTAATGAGGAACTAATGAGTAGTTACTGAGGAACTAATGAGGAACTA
>NC_065508.1:41183682-41201547 GCF_006386435.1 Epinephelus moara | reverse complement strand
AACTACTCTAATTTTGTGTACCGTAGTTCCTCAGTAACTACTCATTAGTTCCTCATTAGTTACTCATTCGTTCCTCATTAGTTCATCAGTAACTACTCATTAGTTCCTCATTAGTTCCTCATTAGTTCCTCAGTAACTACTTGAATTTTGTGTACCTTATTGTAAAGTGTTACCAAATTAACTTCATGAAACTAATCAAGCGGGTGGCACCAGCTATATAGGCGATCAAGCGTATCGCCTCTGCTTGCTTCATTGTAGACGAGTTTATGGTTGCATTACACAAGTCATTGCGCTCAATCAACTGAACCAAAGGCGGCGCCGTCCACGACATCCCACCTCTCGTACGTGGGGCTCTGCGGGCACCTCTCAAGCAGGGGTCGCATGGAACGGGGGGAAGGCCAGAGCACGAGGAACTTCGAGGTGGTGAAGTGGCAAGGCAAGCTCGGGGCGTGCCGGTAGAGTTGGGCCCTCACCAGAGGACTGTGGAGTGAATCCCCCCTCAGCAGGGGACTGGGGGGGTGGACAGTCCCTCTCTACCATGGACATCAATGTCCCCTGTGATGCCTTGGGAGGCTGTGCGGCCAATGATTGACAGGACCTTTTCCTCCTTTGGGGTGAGGGTGGGAGCCGTCCTGGGTCCACCACCAGTTTTGGCAGCCTCTCGGCAAACTTTGCCTTGTTAGAATCGGCGTTGCGAAAGCATCTGAAAAAGACACTCCTGTTGCGCCCCACCTTGTCCAGCATCACCTCCAGTTCTTCCTTCGTGAAAATCGCTCCCCTCTTGCGTTTTTCTTTCTCAGTCATTCTGTCACAATGTTGCACATGTGCAGCTACCCATGAGCTCATATAGGCTACATGAACCAATCCCAGTGCACAATAACATTAAATTGGTAATCGCATGCACCTGCGATTAATTACGGCACACACACACAAACGTGCGTGTGTGTGTGTACACACACACGCACACACAAACAGCGCAATGAAACGTGGATATGCTGCTGCTACAGGTGCCTATTGTGTGACAGCAACAGATTTGCAGTCTGTACATTGACAGAACTGATGTTGGAAAACTTACATGTAAGACACAAACTGGTATTGAACTGCAATGATGGAAAAAGAGAGACCATCACGAATGCTGTTATAAATGTTTCAATAACAAATGCATTATCTGTGAGCAGCAATCAAGTTTCTCTGCTTCATTAGTCTCCTTGTTTATAACGGGATGCGCATGTAAGTAATTTTTTAATGTGATATGCTTCAGGATGGGGATTTGTTCCTGAAACAGTGCCAAAAAGCTCGTCTAGACGGAAATTTAGTTTTAAAGCACTGCTTTTAAAAAATACCTGTGTATGTGTGGACTAGGCTTCAAATAGATGAGCAGATGTTTTGTAAAAGACATAGCCACATTTATGGTATAATATTTGATGGAGGTAAAATTATTATGGCAATACTTTTTATATTACAATGTCATTTGTTGTTGTTAAATTCAGACAAAACTGAAGTTATTGTCCTTGGCCCGAAACAACTCAGAGACTCTTTATCTGATGACATAGTTTCTCTAGATGGCATTGCTCTGGCCTCTAGCACTACCATAAGAAACCTCGGAGTAACATTTGATCAAGATTTGTCTTTTAATTCTCATTTAAAACAAACCTCACGGACTGCATTTTTTCATCTGCGTAATATTGCAAAAATTAGGCCTATCCTGACCCGAAAAGATGCAGAAAAATTGGTCCACGCTTTTGTTACCTCAAGGCTGGATTACTGTATCTCTCTATTATCTGGTAGCTCTAGTAAGTCCTTAAAAACTCTCCAGCTAATTCAGAATGCAGCAGCACGTGTACTAACAGGAAATAAGAAACGTGATCATATTTCTCCTGTTTTAGCTTCTCTGCAATCCCTGTAAAATCCAGAATTGAATTTAAAATCCTACTGTTAACTTATAAAGCTCTAAATGGTCAAGCTCCATCATATCTTAGAGAGCTCATAGTGCCATATTATCCCACCAGAACTCTGCGCTCAGAGAATGCAGGGTTACTCGTGGTCCCTAAAGTCTCCAAAAGTAGATCAGGAGCCAGAGCCTTCAGCTATCAGGCTCCTCTCCTGTGGAATCATCTTCCTGTTGCGGTCCGGGAGGCAGACACCGTCTCCACCTTTAAGGCCTAGTCTGCCGGAGGACCCCCTATAATACACCGGGCACCTTCTCTCCTTCTCTCCAATTCCTCAGCTGTTATTGGCCGGTCCAGCCATTGCATGTTTTCTTCAGATAGTTTTGACAAATTCAGGTGCTCAAAAAAAGCTTTAGTTTTGTCAGTGTTTAGCTGTCTATCTGGAGAGTATAGTTCTCTGTAGTATTCTTTAAAAGTTAGATTAATCTCCATGTGGGTTGTGATGTGTTTGCCCATTTTATCTTTAACCCCTGCTATTTGATGAGCCTGGCCTTCAACTGACTAGCCAAGAGTTTCCT
Source organism: Epinephelus moara (assembly GCF_006386435.1). Taxonomy (NCBI): domain Eukaryota; kingdom Metazoa; phylum Chordata; class Actinopteri; order Perciformes; family Serranidae; genus Epinephelus; species Epinephelus moara. Next base: position 41,199,080 of record NC_065508.1, on the reverse strand, counting down.
AGCCTTTTCTCAGACTCATACCATTTTTGTTTAAGCCTTAAAAAGAGGGTACTCTGCTTTCTCAGAGAATATTTCATTAAGTTCTTTTTTTAGCTTTGACTAGGTCTGAGAGGCGAGACTCAGTGGGGGAAGTCCAAAACTCTTTTTCCAATCTTTTGGTTTTGTTCTCAAACCAGTTAGTTTTTTTCCTTTTCAAGTCTCTTAATGTGGCATCTTGTTGAATTACGACACCCCTGATATAAGCTTTGAAGGCATCCCAGACATAAATTTGTTTAGCACTGTCTTTGTTATGAATATGATTTTTGAGACTCTCACGTGCTTTTTTGTCCTGCAGAATGCTGGTGTTCATTCACCATGTTTTGGTTCTCTCTTCCTTGTGGCCAATTGTGACCTCAAGATTAACAGGAGCATGATCGGATATAGCTAGCGCACCAATGTTACAGGCTTCAGTGTTATTGATTAGAGAACGTGTAATTAAAAAATAATTAATATGAGAGTAAACAGAGTGCCTGTTTGAGAAAAATGTATAATCCAGATTAGTTGGGTTAAGTAGCCTCCATATACAACTACTCAAAAAAATGAAGGGAATACTTAAATCACACATCCCAGATCTCGATGAATGAAATATTCCAGATGAAAATCTTTATTGATTACATAGTGTAATTAATTGAGAACAAAATAATGTAAGAACAATCCATGGAAACCAAGATCAAAGTGGAAAAATCAGATCACAGGCTGATCCAACTTCTGTGAATTTCCTCAGGACAACTCATAATGTGGCTCAGTAGTGTGTATGGCCTCCACGTGCCTGTATACATTCCCTACAACGTCTGGGCATGCTCCTGATGAGACGACAGGTGGTCTCCTGGGGGATGTCCTCCCAGACCTGGATCAGGGCATCAGTCAGCTCCTAGACAGTCTGTGGTGCGATGTGGCGGCAGTGGATGCTACGATACATGATGTCCCAAAGGTGCTTGATTGGATTTATGTCTGGGGAACGGGTGGGCCAGTCAATAGCATCAATGCCTTTGTCATCCAGGAACTGCTGACACACTTCAGCAACATGAGGTCGGGCATTGTCATGCATCAGAAGGAACCCAGGGCCCACTGAACCAGCATATGGTCTGACAATGGGTCTGAGGATCTCATCCTGGTACCTGACAGCAGTCAGGGTACCTCTGGCTAGCACGTGGAGGTCTGTGCGGCCCTCCAAGAATATGCCTCCCTGGACCATCACTGACCCACCACCAAACCGGTCATGCTGGAGGATGTTGCAGGCTGCAGAACATTCCCCATGGCATCTCCAGACTCTGTCACGTCTGTCACATGTGCTCAGTGTGAACCTGCTCTCATCTGTGAAGAGAACAGGGCACCAGTGGCGAATCTGCCAATTTTGGTGTTCTCTTGCAAATGTCAATCGGGCTGCACGGTGCAGGGGTGTGAGCACAGGCCCCACTTGTGGACGTCGGGCCATGCCACCTTCATTGAGTCTATTTCTGACAGTTTGGGCAGAAACATGCACACAAGAATCAACCTGAAAGGATGCAGAGAGGGAAATGGTCTGTGGCCACCACCTGCAAACCCATTCCTAAAAAGGGGTTGTCTTGATAATTGCCTCTACTTTCCACCTGTTGTCTGTCCAATTTGCACAAGAGCAGGTGAAAATGATTCACAATCAGTATTGCTTCCTAACTGGACAGGTTGATATCCCAGGAGTTTGATTGACTGTAATTTACACTGTGATGATTATGTGTTCCCTTTATTTTTTTTGAGCAGTGTATCATGTATGCCACCATGTTTAAAGAGCGTTTTGATTGCTGTCTGGGTTTTAGAAGGTCTGATTATCCCAGCCTTAGACATGTCTAAGAAAGCATGGAGACACTGGTAAAAGTCTCCACCCAGTATAATGAGGAAGTTTCCAAAGTCTAGAAGAATTTTCTTAGAGTTGAAAAAGCGAAAAACGTCCAGTCTTTTGTTTTGTAAGTCTGACTAAACTTATAAGTCCAAGCCTCATATTGCAATCAGGCTCCAGTGTATGTAAAAGAAAAAGCTCAAATAAAAAACTGATGACGTACATGATAAAATTAAGAAAAATAATGATAAAAATTAAATAAAGAATGTCAGAGAGCTTTAAAACTGCAGCTGGCCATTATATCACAGGAACAAGACAGTTATTGTTCCGTAATAATCCTGGGGAGGGTTTGAAAAAAGAAAAAAAAAGAAAAAAGAAAAAACATAAGTGTGCAAACACACATGTGCAAAGTCTCTCCCTCCGTAAAATGACCATCTTAAGGTAGTTCTTTGGTCCCATAAAACACAGGTAGGCACATCTGTATGGAGTCACTGATGCAAAAAAGCTTTTACCTTCTACAGTTAGTTTGCCTTCATTCTGTTCATCCTCTTGAGCTGGTTGCTTGTGTGAAATATACAGCCTTGCCTCCTCTGCATCCTTGAAGCAGCGCTAGGTTCTATTAATTGTCATTCAGAACACGGCAGGGTATTGTAGAGAATAGCCCAGGCCTGTCTTAATGCATATGTGGCAAACATCTGTGAACATGTTTCTCTTACCTTGCACATCTTTGGAGAGGTCTGGGAAAAATTCCACCTTTGCCCCATTTCAGGTAAACGTTCCACCCTCCCATGCCGGGGTGCGCACTCTCTCATGGTCCGTGTAACACAGGAATTTTACCAAGATGTGCAGCTCTGCCAAGATCTGTAGCTCAGCTCTCAATGTGGCACAGATCCTGAAGACCAGATAAGTTAGTGCGCCAAACACAAGGTTTGCAACTAACTTCCCAGCAACAAGGAGAACCAAGTTGAGTTAGGACCAGACTTCTAACTCTTCAAGGACAGAGAGTATCAGGTCTCCTCAGATCTGCACCTTTGGAACAAGGATACGGCAAAGACTGCATCTGGAACCGCAGTTCTTTCCAACCTCCAACTGCTAGCTAACAAAAGCAGCCCGTCACAAAGCAAATCTTCCATCCATTCAAGGATTGATAATGTAACAACTGGGCATATCATTATTGCAGTTGTACAGGCTAAGCAAGACTATGTCAGCTGTGACCTAATGCTGTTTATTGAGCTATTGTTGTGATTATTTGCAGTTAGGATATTGGTTAGTTGGCTTCACCAAAGCTAAGTGATGTTAGTTTCCTGATGCTTTTCACAGTCTAGTCTCAACATGACTACACCCAAACAGGAGACTCCCTTCATCTCCTTTGTCATTGTCCTGATTGACCACACAGTCAGGCTAAACCTCCCCCAGTCTGAAGCCATCTTTGCTTCGGCCATCTTGTAGTTTTCTGTTGTCAGCAATTTTGTTTTGTAGGCCAAACAGCCTTTGTTTCACCCACACACCCTTTCTTTCTCTCTCTCTCTCTCTCTCTCTCTCTCTCTTGCATGCTGGGAGTTGGTGGTTAAAGTGTGTGGTGAGACTGCTGAGATTTTGTAAGTTGATTTCCAACTTTTTCCTTCCTGCTGTGATTACTGTATGGTTACTGTGTGGTTGTATGATCTTCAGCAGGAAGCTGGCGACCGGCTTTCTGTCTGTTGGCCTGGGCTGTAAGAGTTAAAAGTTAAAGCACATTCAGTCTTTTAGGAGTCAGGTATTCATGTTTCTAAACTGTCCATCACAGACTCTGGAGGTTTCATTCAAAGTGAAACATGGAGAGGGACATTACATGGTGTATGCCAGCACAGGCAGCGTCAAGTGTTTTGAGTGTGGGGACGTTGGGCACAAGCGGATCGCTTGTCTGCACAGGCTGGGGGAGGGCGGCCCCGAGCTAGCAGCGGCGCCAGCTGAGGGGAGCCTCGAGTCGGTGATCAGGTCAGCTGACGAGTCGGTGAGTGCCGCAGCTCCGAGCGGGGGCAGTGCCCTTCCGCTGTCTAAGCCCGAGGCAGGAGAGGTCCACAGCGAGCAGGTAGACAGCCAGGCTGAGGAGCAGTGGGCTGTCTCTGACAGATGACTGATGACAGCCAGACTGTCAGAGCAGAGGAGGAGGTAAGTAAACAGGGTGGCCAGGTATCAGAGCAGAGTGAGGCTGTAGCTGCAGAGCTCAGACAGCTGTGTTGAGTGGAGAGAGTAGCAGGTGAAGAGGAGATGGAGCATGACACTGACTCTGACTGTGTTTCTGTGGCAGACTCTCAGTCATACAGTGGAGAGCTGCATAAACTGGAGGAGATAAATGAGTTCCTTGATGAAACGTTTGGCAAATCAGTGAAAGTATTTTCCTGATGCAGAGAAGTTCATTAAAAGTGTGGTGACTTTGCAGAAGGTGGATGGTGTGGATTTGCTGGATGAGAAAAAACATTTCTGTCTTAAAAACATGTAACAAGTCTGAGAAGGATGCTAAAGGCTAGCAGAGGAAAAAAAACGCAGGTTAAGACTTAAGTGAGGATGATGTTGATGTTGTTGCACTGGGTGATCTTCCTCTTACTGTTTCATCTGCCTGATTATAACACCTTTCTCTCTCAGCCCTGTATGCACATGGTGAGGGTTGGCTACTTGAACATTAATGGGGGAATGGGCAGAAGAGGGCAGTAATTTCAGAAATGGTCTCACACAAATTATTAAATGTCATTTTTCTGCAGGAAATACACAGTGACAGGAACGATGAAACAGACTAGGGTTTGTGGTGGAAGGGACAGGTTTTTCTGTCTCACTTATTTCTCTCCATGTGTAGGAGCTTTATATTCTTCAGGGCTTCATGTAGACATCATCTCCACTACTGAGATCCAGGCAGTCAGGGTTTTAGTGGTCAGGGTTAAAATACAGAACATTTCTTTCTGTTTCATAAACATCTATGCTCCAAACCGGGGTTCAGACTGACTGGAGCTTTTTCACAAATTGCATGATTTCCTAAAACAGTGTGATCAGGGTGAGTATGTAGTGATGGGTGGGGATTGGAACTGTACCATAAAGTTCACATTAGACAGGACAAGAGAGGAACCTCATTTACATTCATCCACTTCCCTATCACAGGTCATCTCATCTTAGATGTGTGGAGGGTCAAACATCTTCAGGACAGGCAGTTTACATGGATTAAGGTGTCAGATGGTAGGATGAGTGCAGCCAGGTTGGATAGGGTTTACATATCTGTTTTACTAACAGACTGTTGAACAGCTACAATTACCCTGTAGGTTTCACTGACCATCACATTGTCACCTTAGATGTTCATGTCTCATCAACCAGGAAGAACAGCTCATACTGGCATTTTAAAATCAGGCTGCTCCAGGACAACAATTTCTGTCAAAAGTTTGAGACATTCTGGGGAATTTGGAGGGAAAAGAAGGGGGGACTTTACATCTTTGAGTCAGGGGTGGGATGTGGACAAAGCTAACATACCAGTTTTCTGTCAGCAATACACAAGTCACTCCATAGGCAGGGTAAAGAAGGTAGTTGTGAATTTAGAAAAGTAAATCAGGTCTTTGCAGAACAGTTTATTCATTGACAATAGCACAGACAGCCAGAGGCTTCGGCGGAAAAAAACAGGAATTATGCCCATTTCTACAAAAGGGGGCTAAAGGGGTTTGGTCAGGTCACGTTTCATCAGTATCAGAGACATGGACGCAGCCACATCCTTCTTCTTTCACCTGGAGAAGTCCATCTCTCAGGCCAAACCGATGGTCTGCCTCTGCCTTCCTGATGATACTGTGACTGCAGACACAGTCCAGATGAGGCAGCATGTTGTAGAGTTTTACAGCACCCTCTTTGGGTTAGAGGATTATAGCAGTGACTGCGTGGATGAGCTGCTGCAGGGCCTCCCTCAGCGGGGCTCCAGTGGCATGGCTGCCCTCAATGCTGACATCTCTCTGGAGGAGCTTACTGCTGCCGTGGGTCAGATGGCTCCTGTTAGAGCTCCTGGACTAGATGGGCTGCCTGTGGACTTTTACCAGCATTTCTGGAGGTGTTTGGGAGCTGACCTGTGGCAGGTGATGCAGGAGTGCTCTCAGACGGGACTGTTACCTGCTTCCTGTCACCTTGCAGTCCTTTCATTTCTGCCAAAAAAGGGAGATTTGGCTCTTCTTAAGAACTGGAGACCAGTGGCTCTGCGGTGTGCAGACTATAAACTCCTCTCAAAAGTGCTTTAAAACAGGCTGAAAAACTTTATGGATTCATTAATTCACAAGGACCAGTCATATTGTGTACCAAACAGATCCATCATGGACAATCTCTTCCTCATGAGGGACTTATTTGATGTCTGTAAGCTGTACAATATTGATGTTGGGGTCATTTCATTAGCTCAAGAAAAAGTTTTTGACAGAGTTCACCATAATTTTCTTTTTTCCACCTTGAGAGCTTTTGATTTTGGAGAGGATTTTATTTCTTTGTTGAGGTTGCTCTATAAGGACACCTTTTATTTGGTGAAGGTGGGTGGTGGGCTGAGTTGTCCAGTGCAGGTTCAGAGAGGCTTTAGGCAGGGGCGTCCCCTCTCTGCATTGCTGTACTCCTTAGCCGTTGAACCACTGTTAAGGAGGTTGAGATCTAAACTGTCAGGTGTTATGCTACCAGGTTTGCCACAGCGCCCCTCATTGGTGGTATCTGACTACACGGATGACATCAGTGTTTTTGTGAGAGACCACAGGGATGTGGCTTTCCTGGTTGGCAGTTTAAAGTTATATGGGAGGGCATCTTCAGCAAAGGTAAACTGCTGGTTGGGCAGTGGAAATCTAAGCTGGGGGTGGCAGGGCATGAAGGTATAGGGGATTTTTCTGGGAACTGAAGTTTTTCAGAGGTAGAACTGGGAGGGTGCTGTGGAGAGAGTGTGTGCCAGACTGTCTAAATCAGTCAGGGGTAGGGTCTTGATTGTTTATAACTTGGTTGCCTCGACCCTGTGGCACAGACTGATAGTCCTGCCTCCACCAAGAGGCCTGATCGAAGAGGCAGTTTCAGTTAGAAGCAGTTTTGGACTTCTTCTGTTCAGGGCAGCACTGGTTGCCCTTGTTGGTGCTATACCTGCCGGTGCAGGAGGGAGGACAGGGCCTGGTGGACATCACATCCCGTATCACAGCCTTCAGACTGCAGACAGCTCAAAAACTGTTGTACAACTTCAGCCCGCCTTGGATGGACACTGCCTGTCTGCTGCTGAGGAGAGCTGGACACAAACATCATCATGCTCCAGCCCTAGTCCATAGACTTGACTGGTTTGACACCTTTTTACCAGTCTATTTTACAGGCATGGCAGGTCTTCTCATTCCTCTGAAAGGCTGTGGGGACACCTGGGCCAGCATAGTGAAGCTGGGTCAACTAATGAAGATGTCCATTCCTTGTCTGACTGAGCTGCTTAACATCCGCTCCAACAGACTGCTGCTCAGGCTGGTGGAGGAGGTCTGTGCCTCCCTGCCAGCTGCCCTCAGTGCGTTTTCTGAAGACTGTACTCTATCTGACCAGTGGGATGATGAACATGAGTATGCCTTTCCTTCCATCGCTGTCTCTCCTGCTATTGGGGGTGGCAGGATGAGGAGGACACCCTGCTATCTTTTAGGACCGTAGAGCTGGGGGACTTTGAGGGGCTGTCCACACCAACGCGGGTATTTATAAAACCGTGACTCTTTGCTCACGGTTTGGCCTTTCATCCACACGTAACCGCAGTTTTGGGCCCCTGTAACCGGAGTTCTTTGTAACCGGAGTCCAGGGTGAACTTTTTTGAAAAGTCCGGTGTCAGCAGTCATGTGTGGACAGGATAACCGCAGTTATTTTGTCTCGTCTCTATTGTATGACATCACAGCGTGCGACGTAAACAGAAAACAGCTGTGTTGTTACCCGATCCAGTGTGTGCGAGAGACGATTTGAGGATGGACCTAAACAAAATACTGCTGCTATTTAGCAGCATATCAGCACTTTGTGGCTGTATCATACAACTAACGCTACTCAACCACATCCAGCAACAGAGGCGCAAGAGTGTGCTATTATGGAGACTGCTCCTGCTGCATAATAGTACGCTTGTTGTTGTTTTTCCGGTAATGACGTTTTACTGCCTTCTGATTGACTACAATGGCCTTACAGTTAGGAGTTATATTGCCACCTACTGCTTTGGCATGTGTATTACATTGCTTGATAGTGGAATTTGCGGTGTCATGTGGACGGAGGTATTTTTATTACACCGATCATATGGCCGCAGTTTTTTTAAAAACTGGAGGCCAAAAAAGTTCGGTTTTAAAAATACCCGTGCTCGTGTGGACTAGGCCTGAGTCAGTTGGGGAAAAAAGCCATCTATCTCCTCACTGTGAAGGTTTCAAACTTACGGTCGCTGGCAGGGGTGAAGGTGTCGCGGTGGACTAAGTTTTTTGGCATCCCCGAGGGGCTGTTGGTGGTCCCTGTAGAAAGGCCCCATTGACAAACAGACGGGTGACCTCCAGTGAAGGATCGTACATGGGGCCATAGCTACAAACAGATGTCTAGTGCACCTAGATCCCGGTATGGGGGACAATTGTCCTTTTTATCCAGAGACAGAAACACTTCAACATCTGTTCATTCAGGGTGTTCAGACAGGACTGGTTTCAGGGTTTAGGGGAACATCTCTCATTTCCACTTTTCATTTACGGTCCGCAGTACGCAGCAAAGAAAAGATCCACACACACATTGATTAATTACGTTTCAGGGTTGGCCAAGCTAGCTATCTGGGTGGAGTTTGGTTTTTACAGCCTGACCAACAGGATGGATACTTTTATCAACATTTGCGGGGTGCAGGAGTTGTTTAGTTCTGTGCGTGATAACTCCTTGGTTCTCAATTTCTGATACAGTCCTGATGTGGTTTTGCAGGTTTTTCTGTTTGTTTTTCTGTGTTTTTCTGTGTGTTTTTTGCTGCTGTTGTCTATTTTGTAGTTTGTAGTTTCTGTAAAATGGCTGTGTAAACAGGAGTAACCCTGGAATAAAGGTCCATTTTAAAATCAAAAAATCTCTCTCTCTCTCTTTCTCACTCACATACACACATGCGCGCGCGCACACACACACACACACACACACACACACACACACACACACACACATATACACACCCATGCTTGTTAGAATTTGTGTGTTTTGTTGCTTTGCTTTGTTGTGAATAAATAATTTTGGAATTATACCTGCTGTCTGTTTAACATTGCACGAGTGAATGAATAGTCATCCTCTGCTATGTCAAGAACTCCAAAACCCTTCAACTTTTACTTTCAGTATAGTAACTCTGGTTCTAGTTATTAATTTAACTATTAATCACAATTCCAAATTAATAGTTTAGTGTATTTTATGAGACTGATATCATTAACTGGCTATCATTTTGCTGCCCCACGAGGTGATTTAATGTTAACATGGTCACACTACAATATAATTAATAATATTATTAATAATGATTATTATTTCTGATAGCCACTGTGATAGGTCAGGTCCAAACAGTGGCCACCTACTTGTTTTTAGGCCAGAGCAATTATTAAAAAGACTGAGATTCATGAAGTGGGAAGATGGCACCCTGGACATAGGGGAGCCAGATGAAGTACTGTGTTACCTGCAGACTTCACTGTCGAGGACTGTCAGGAGGATCTCCTTGTCTTTTGGAAGGAGCGCCGTAACAAATACCTACTCTCCTTTCAATGCTTGCCAGAGCAGTGTTGTGCATTCCAGCAACAAGCACATCCAGTGAGCATGCTTTCAGCTCAGCTGGTTGTATCTTCGAAGCACATCAAAACAGGTTTTACATAGATCCTGAAACTGTGGACTTTTTCTACACAGTGCTATTAAACACTCAGCTAAAAAAGACAGTATAGATGACATATGGTAAATAGTAAACTGTAAATGTACTGCACTTGTATAGCGCCCATCTAGTCTTCCAACAGCTCAAAGCACTTTGACACTACATGTCCCATTCACCCACTCACACACTGGTGGCTATGGCGACCTTACATGGTGCTTACAGTAACCATTCACACACCGATGGAACAGTCATCAGGAGCAGTTTGAGGTTCAGTATCTTACCCAATGATACTTTGACAAGCGGGCTGGAGAAGCTGGAGATCGAACCTCCAGTCTTCCAATTAGTGGACAACCCACTCTTGCTCTGGGCGACAGCTGCCCCCACATAAGGCTACTCTTTTGTTGAAGATCACAGTTATGATGTAGGCTATGGATGCATTGTTTGTGTGTGTGAGAGAATTAAAGACACAAAGAGAGACAGATAGAGTTCATGTTCATTCAACAACTGCTATTCAACAATAAAGAACACTGTTTGGAAAAATTAATCTATTTATTTAACCTATATTTTCCAGCTACTGTGTGCAGGGTGGAAAGGGAGCTTCCCAGTCACAGCTTAGTTGTAGCTGATTCCAGCAGCAGAATCAGCAGCACCTTGGAGAGCGCTGTGGTACTCCAGCTTTCGTCTCTGTCATTGCCTCAGTCCTTAGTCCTGACATTTGCACTACTATAACACATAAGTTGGTAGCTTGGAGGCTGGCTCATTTAATTAGGTTGTTTAAGATATATGTTTACAACTTGGGCATTGCAGGTTGCCTCTAACAAGCCTGATTGGTTTTAAAAAAACTCTGACATGCGCATCACTAGTAAGCAGTTTAAAGAAAAAGTCTGGTATTTTGCACTTTGAGCCCCATTTCTGGGTTGTTTATGATGAAATAGAGTGGCTAAGACCAAAATAGTGACGATTGCTAATTTTCGGAGAATTTGGCTTTCCCCTGCCTGGCTTAACACTGCTGCCTATGGCCATGTCTGAATCTGTCCCTAAAACCACCCTAAACGTTCGTTTTCAAAGCCATGAAACTCACCAAGTGGTCAGTGGTGTTCGTTGAAGTTCTAACATAAAAATCGTAGCAAACTGTGGTTTCCGTGATGATTTATTTGACAATTTGTCTACCCCATTGGTTTTCTATAGAAGCCTCATTGTCCGTTGGTAGAAATCCGCCACCAAAGACGGAAAGGGGGTTGTTTATGACAAGGTTGTGGTCATTGTAGTCTTTTATCTCAGCAAAAGTGCTGGCTCAACAGTACTGTGTGCACTCCTGGCGGAAGAACGAGAAGGAACGAAAAAGTTTTGTAATACGTTTAAACAACTGCACAATGGATTACTCACATGTAAACAACCGTCACAGTACGATGCCTTTGAACACAACCCCAACCTTCTTCTTCTGCTTCTCCTCTGTGTCCAATTACATTGCAATGGTTTCCTGCTGGTTGGCGACACCGACGCAAAGGAGCATTATCGCCATCAAGTGGGCTGGAGTGTATAACGCTTCAGGGTCAAACGAACGATCAAGCGGAAGTTTACACACAGGTGTGAGGCAGCTAAAAAAATAGTTCCACAATCAAGATGAATAGCAAAAACACGGATGGAAACCACAGCATTATGGGCTGACTATTGGCGCTGAAACGGAACCAGGGTTTTCCAGTGGTAACGGTACACTAATCTACTCTCCCAGAGTGATTGGGAAATAAACGTGAAACACACTACCTGTTACACGTGAAAGGGGATAATATGATCAACCAATACTCTAAAAGTTATCTCCAAGCATTTGTTCCTTTCCAAAGCACTATTGATTAGCTTATTAGCATATTTACAGGTCAGACATGAAACAAAAGTGATTACAGGCCAGTAAATTAATTGTTGTTAGGGGATAAGGTAACAAGGTTATGTTGGCTGTAGTGTGTGTGTGTGTGTGTGTGTGTGTGTGTGTGTGTGTGTGTGTGTGTGTCTATACTCTACAGGTTGACAGGTGAAAAGGTGAGGGAAGAGGAGAAAAGAAAACAATTAAACTAATAAAAATTAAAGCTGCAGGCAGCGATGAATGGGTCCTCGCACCTCTGCAAAACTCGGGGTTGCTGACAAGATGCCAGCTGATGCAGCAATTCATTTCTGTGAAAGTCAGACATTGCACGTAGTAGGGGTGTAACGGTATTTGTATTCGTCCCGTGCCGTCACGGTACAGGCGTCACGGTTCGGTGCAATCAGTCATATGACGAATACGTCTGAGTGAGTATTAAAAAAAAGTCGAGTCCTCAATTCAATCAAGGTAGCGGTAATGAGCCTAAAAGCTGTCAGCAACCATCATTACAGACGAAGAAGAAACAGTTTCTAGTGGAACTATTATGCTGCTGTCTTGGCCAGGACTCCCTTGCAAAAGAGATTCTGAATTTTAGTGGGACTATTTCCTGGTAAAATAAAGGTTAAATAAAATAAAAAATAAAACTTACAAAAACAGACAAAGAAGAAAAGTGATGGAGAGTGTGGAGTTAGAAGAGCTTTACTTAAATCACGTGTATCGGAACACTTTGGCTTTCCAGTGCAACATAACGGCAATGGCACATGAGTGGTGGACTGGACATTTTTCACGGAGGTGTGGTACATCACTAGAAATACATCAAACATGTTAACACATTTAAGACGGCATCGCCCCGATATGTCTATCACTGGTGAGAGGAAAAAAACAACTTGTGTGCAACAACTTATCCCCGCTGCTTTTAAGCAGCCTCTTGACATGAACACAGACAGGGCCAAGAACATCACCAAAACAAATATACCATATCCACATCCATGCGCCCATATGCTGTAGTAGAGGAGCCCAGCTTCAAGTATTTATTGAAAGTGCTTGAGCCACACTACAGTGTCCCATCCCGTGCGCACATCAGCCACTCTGTGGTCCCTGCCATTTACAAGCGTGCACGAGCAACTGAAGGGTGGACCTCCCATTCCACTGAAAGCTACCTCACCGTTATCGCCCACTTCATCACCTCACCAACACTCACCTAGCTGAGAAGCTACAAGAGGCAGTAACAGAGTGGAAACTTGAAAAGCCCAGAACCATTGCAGTAACCACAGACAATGCAAGAAACATTGTTAATGCAGTTAATGAAGCAGGACTGGGTCCACAAATTGCATGCTTTGCCCACACTTCAAACTTAGCATCACAGAAAGCTATGGCAGTCAACCAGGTATCTCGACTCCTGGGAAAAATCAGAAGAGCTGTTTCTTTTTCCATCGGAGCACATGGGCTGCATATATTTAGGAGCAGAAGCAGGAGAGGCTGCACTTGCCAAAACATCGTCTCATCAATGATGCTCCCACATGCTGGAACTCCAGCTATGAGATGGTTGAGAGGTATCTTGAACAGCAAACAGCTGTTTACTCAGCACTAACAGAGAGGGCCCTCAAGAACAAGGAGATTGCCAATATGACTGATCAGGAGGTGAGCGTTGCAGAGAGTGTGGTTGAGATCGTGAAGCCACTGAAGACAATCACCACAATATTGAGCACCGAAACAGGACCATCAGTTTCTATGATCTTACCACTGAAAACAATGATCTTGAAATCTATGGAACAAAATGATGAGGACACTCCTACTCGCAGGGAAATCAAGCATGCCATCAGAGATAATCTGCAAAACCAGTACTCTGACCCTGGACTTCAGGACTTCCTTCACAAGTGCACTGCTTTGGATCCAAGGTTCAAGACACTGCCCCACCTGGAACCTTCTCTCATGTCTTTACTTGAACTGTTGTACTCTGAACTCACTTGCTACTACTTGTTTTTGTCATTTTGTACTGCAGGATGAGACCAGAGAGACTACAGAGGCCAGTCCATCAACTTCATCACAGGCGACTTCATTTCCAGTGACGGCACAGTCTGAGGCAGCATCTTCCCCTCCACCAAAGAAGTCAGCCATGGCAGATCTTAATAGCCCAAACTTTAGAACAGAGCAGAGTTACCGGCCTGATTGGAGGCAGCAGTCAAAGGATGAAGTGTATGCCTACATGGCAAAGGACTGCATTTCAATCGATTCCAGCACGCTCGCCTGGTGGAGTCTCTTTATCCTAACCTAGCCATGTTGGCAAAGCATTACCTGGCTGTACTTGCCACCTCAGTCCCCAGCGAGATGGTTTTCTCGACAGCAGGGCATATAGTTACTGCCAGCAGATCTGCCCTCACTACAGAAAATGGGTCTCATTCATGAAAAGTTATTAAATCTGTGTGTAAATTTGCACATAAAAGCCTACACTACTAAAAACCTACTCCGGATTCAGGAACGCCACGGGAAACTCAGATTTGATCGTAAACACGTGTGTATGATCATGAATGCCAATCCATCGTAAAGTGACAGCGCGCAAACGGTAATCAGCAATTAGCATAAATCCTCGCCCATGAATAGCCAATGACCACCATATAAAGAGGTGTAGGTGCATCCAGTCCACCTGTCTGTCATGGCGCAAAGAAAGAAAGAAAGAAAGAAAAAATTTTTTTTCTGAAGCAGAGATCAAAATAATTTTGGGTGAAGTGGACTTAAGAAAAAACATTTTATTTTCTTCAGTTAGTAGTGGTGTGACAGGGACAGGCAAAGCGAAGGCTTGGAGGGAGGTAACAGATGCTGTTAATGTTGTCTCCGTAGTACAAAGAACCATGTCAGAGGTGAAGCGTAAATGGTTTGATATGAAACTGGAGGCAAAGAAACACATAAGCACACACAAAAAAAATACAGCAGCCACAGGAGGAGGAGGCTCACAGTCACAAATATCTGCTGCAGACGAGCACATCGCTGGCATAATTGGGGAGACCTCTCTGTCAGGAATTATTCCTGATGGAGACAGTGACATGCCTCCACTGGAGTGAACATCTAACCCAGAAGGTAAGGTGTTGTATCATAATACATTCTGAAAACCATCACTGATAGCGTAGTGGTCACCAAACAAACAGAAGATTAATTTGTGGGGTTTTGAATGAAGTGGGAATGGGAAACCAGAGATGTTTTGTGCGTAATGGATAAACTCTAAATCAGTGATGGCTGTCGTAATGTAGAGCTATTTAACGTTTATTTTAAAAAATGATACGGATAACATATAGCCTACAGCAGTTTTGTATGCATCGTCTTCAAATTATTTGAATCTTAATAGCCTAAAGCTCTGTTTTATAGGCTACAGCTGCAGCCAACGTAAATTAAACATTTTTCAAATCACATTTATTCATTCAAATGATCAAAAAGCCACAAAAAAACAAACAAACAAAAAACCGTGTTGTCTCAAATAATTCTTTCAGCTGGCGCGTGATCCTTCGTGGCTCCACCACCTGCTGCTCCTGCTGCCCCTGCTGAACCCAGGCACCGAGTCCGAAGAGGCTGTGATCTGGCTGTCCTTATGGATATTTTTATTATCATCATTCAACATGTAGAAAGAACGTGTAATCTTAGCTCATAGTTAGGGCCGGCTCAGGCTTGCCCTGTACCAGCCCCTAGTTAGGCTGACTTAGGCCTAGTCTGCTAGAGGACCCCCTATAATACACCGGGCACCTTCTCTCCTTCTCTCTCTCTCTCTCTCTCTCTCTCTCTCTCTCTCTCGTATCCTATTACTGCATCTTGCTAACTCGGCCATTCTGGATGTCACTAACTCAGCTTCTTCTCCGGAGCCTTTGTGCTCCACTGTCTCTCAG
>NC_065508.1:41161652-41183618 GCF_006386435.1 Epinephelus moara | reverse complement strand
TCATATGGATTACTGTTAATTTATTATGCTGATCTGTTCTGTACGACATCTATTGCACGTCTGTCCGTCCTGGAAGAGGGATCCCTCCTCAGTTTCTCTTCCTGAGGTTTCTACCGTTTTTTTTCCCCGTTAAAGGGTTTTTTTTGGGGAGTTTTTCCTTATCCGCTGTGAGGGTCCAAAGGACAGAGGGATGTTGTATGCTGTATAGCCCTGTGAGGCAAATTGTGATTTGTGATATTGGGCTTTATAAATAAAATTGATTGATTGATTGAATGTATTGAGTCGATTTACATAGATAATTCACAATCATGAACCTAATCTGGATCTTAAATCTGCTAATTGCCAACTAATTTAACTAAATGTGTTATATTTATAATATTTTGTCATGTTTAGATTACGTGTTTCAAAGGTATCTGTGTATTGTGTACATAACAGAGTGCAATACTAATTAAAATTGTAATTTCCAATAGTGACAAGCAATATTTATGTGCTTTACTATATTTACACAAGCACTACGAGTGGTCAGGAGCAGGAGTAGATCTTGTTAGTAGCTACGAAAAGATCGGAGCTACTAAAATATTGATGAATGCGGACATGCACATAAATTTCCGTCTGCGAACAGTTTACACACAAATTCCTTCTGCTCACGTTTCATGAATGAGACCCAATGTAGACAAACTCATATTTTTGAAGAAAAACCTCAAAATTGAAAAACACATTAGTACCTTCTCAAGAGGTACATAGTTGAACTTACAGACTCAGTTAATCACACATGTGATGCATTGCTCCTAAAGGCACAGATTTTATTTTTTCTTATAGTGTATTTATTTTGTATTTTCACACCAGGAGATGCTATTCAGTTCTGTATTGCCTTTTATTTTTGCATTAGCCTTAGGCTGGAGTAATTGAAACACTCATTATTTATTTTGTAGTATTTTCAAGAGATTTTCAGTTTTGGAACTATTTGAAATTTTTTGTTTGATTTGTGCCAGTATAGAAATATTGCTAATGTGAGGGTATGTTCACTGTTTACATTTAACTGTGTAATACAACATTGGAAATGTCTTATAATGACGTTACCAAAGTTGCCAGTTGGCAAGTGCTACCTGACTACCTCAGTCTATCCCCACAAGAAATTGTGTTTTTTCTTTTCCTCTGTATGAACAGAAAGAATGAATGGTATGAGAACACAATGCATTTGTTTTATGTTTTATTCTCTTCTATTCTATTGCAGTCAATTGGTGTCTGTTCAAAATAAATGAAAAAAAGCTAGTGTAATACATGTGTGACTTTTTGTTGCTTTTTCCCCGTTGTACTGACCCCGTACCGAAACGTGACCCTCACGCCGAGGTACGTACCGAACCGTGACTTATGTGTACCGTTACACCCCTAGCACGCAGGAGTGAGATGGCATATCTATAAAGCCCTGTGAGGCAAATTGTGATTTGTGATATTGGGCTTTATAAATAAAATTGAATTGAATTTAATTGAATTGAATATCCTCCATGGAGTGCGGGCACTGAGATGCTGTATTTCACATTTTATACTACTTCCTTTTTCCACTATGTGGTGCTGGAGAGGACACTAATTATACATCATGTTGCAGACCCCACTGTGTAAATGTCATGTAAATCAAAAGATAAGTGTCTGACAAAACATACTTCCTCTTGGCAGAAGATGGCGCAGTCACCATGACATCTAATGTGCATGTAGCTGGCTTTTGGCCTGGAGCCTTATAAAACACATGAAGTGTGGGGCAGATTGGACTATGTATGATGGAGTTAAAAAGCACTTCCTGTTTCATGGAGGAACACTTTAGTTTGGCACCTAGCCACGATCGCACGGATTGAGGAAAACCCAAGCCTGCAATAACTTTTCATCATTAAGGTCTTTCAATGCACAAAAAAAGTATATTGAAAATGGCTGACTTCCTGTTGGGTTTAGAGCATGGCTCCAAAGGCTTTTTTGTATGTCTTGGAGTATTACGTATGCCTATCAAGTGTCATTACTCTAGGTTAAATGTACTGCGGAAATTCAAAATTTTTTAGGGGCGCTGCTGAGAAAAGTTGGCACATCAAAGCAAAAAAATCACATCAGACAACACAATTTAAGACTTCTGATGTGTGTACTGAGTTTCGTGGGTTTTCAAGCATCCCTTGCCCCTTAAAAACAACTTCCTGTTTTACGGCAAATGAGGCGCTGCCACGGTGACAGCGTTTGATGAAAACTCAAAAGCTTGATTTCTGAGTATCATCAAGGACTTTTTATCAGCAAATTTGACATGGGTCTGATTTACCTGCTAGAAGAGGGTCATCAAAGTATGAAAATAGTCATTATCTGTTGCCAGTAGGTGGCAGACGGAAGTTTATTAAAAATTAAAGGTGCAAGCAGTGTTGGGCCTCCAGCTCACGTAGACAGTTAAAGACAAAAGTTTTAGATGATTTTAGACCCCTCTCCTCTCTTGCTCACAGCTGACAATTTCTCCACATCTGCTCACGTTACTTTCAGAGACACTAGCTCACTTCCTCTTGGAGTTAGGTCAGGGGTGTCAGTCCATGATTTGTAGGTCTCGGTGAGACGAACAAGCTAGTTTTTGTTTGATCTTTCTACGACATTCCTACGGGCTGCAGTGGCCATTTTAGTGTGTCTAGGTGGCGCTAGAGAGCCCATTTTGGCACTTTTGGGGTGAATTTTTTCATTTCATCAAATTTGTCGCACCAATGGGGCCCTATATCATGCAGTAGGTGCCCTTTTTTCCTTTTCGCCCCTGCTCTTCAAACATCCTGAGTCCGTCACTGAGAGGGAGAGACAAGCTGTGTGAGACCAGGCAGATGGAGATGGCTTTAAAATATCTCGAACTCCTCCCTTTTATGCCCAAACCGTGTGTCCAATCGTCAATCTGAGCATACCAACAGAGATACACTCGTCCCGAACGCAGACATATAGGTTTTTATGTTTGTGGTGTCAAAAAATGTGATCTTGAGCGCAAGTTTAAGATGTCTAGCTCACAGCTGACAATTTCTCCACATTTGCTCATGTTACTTTTAGAGGCACTAGCTCATTTCCTGTTGGATTTAGGTCAGGGGTGTCAGCGTGTAATTAGTAGGTCTGGACGAAAAAGCCAATTTTGGTTTGATCTTTCTACGACATTCCTACGGGCTGCAGTGACATGACCATTTTTGTGTGCTAGAGAGCCCATTTTGGTACTGTTGGGGTTAATTTTTTCATTTTATCAAGTTTTTTGCCAGTCCTGACATGGTATTACGATAGGGTCCTACGCGGATGACTTTCTCATCGCTCGGGCCCTAATAATAATCATAATAATAATACTAAGGGGGGAAATAGGAAATATATTACGTTCAAGACAATAAACAAATAAATAAATGAAAATAAAGATGTTTGTATGTATGGTTGGGTTTATTGTGGTGTTTAGAGGATGGTTATCATGGCGGGGACCTGAAGTCATGTACGTGGCTTTGGTTTATTGATAAGTATTGTTTGGGGTTGAGATGAGTTAGAAATGATTTCCAAGTTTAATTAAAGACTGATATATGGTTTGTTTTGTGAGCAGTTATTCTTTCTATTGAAATGTATTCTGAAAGAGAGTTGAGCCAGTGGCAATAGTTAGAGAGGTGAGTAATGGGTTTTTGTGATTAGTTTGGAGGGCTACTTGTGTGGTATCTCCTAGGAGGCAGAGTGATGGGGACAATGGGACTCTGCAGCCCAAAATGGTGGTGAGTTTCTAAGTGACTGCTGTCCAGAAGGAATTAACTGGTTGACAGACCCAGGTGGCATGCAGATAATCATCTGTGCTACCTGGTATGCATTGTGAACAGGTGTCTGTGTCAGCCAATTCCATTTTAAACATTAAACGTTGTAAATTTGTGTCAGTGGTCATAGAGAAGATGTTGTTATTGATTTTTAGTCGGGGTTGGGAGAGAGAGCCAGGTCATTTTCCCATTTTGTGGTTGGGAGTGTTACGCAAGTGTCTGAGATGGATATAAGTTCATAAAGTTTTGAGATGATTTTTTTTTTTGAGTTTTGGATTTTCATAATCTCGCTGGTTAGTCTGGATGGCTGTAGTGTGTTGTTGGTGATGTTAATTTTGGATTTCATTATAGAATTTTAATTGTTGGTAGTGGAGGAACTGGTCTCTCCCAACCCCATACTCCTGGATTAATGTATTGAAAGATATGAATTGATTGTTTTGAAACAGATGATGGAAATGGGTGATTCCTTTTTGATGCCATGATGGAAAGAAAATAGGGGTGCTGAAAAACTGGAAGTGCACGTTGTGCCAAATTGGAGTGTATCTACACGGTGCAAGTGATGATTTGGTGATTTTGTTGGTTTTCCACCAGGCTGTCAGAGTTGTGTGGATTGTGGTATTCTTAGAGTAATTCAGTTTTTGATTGATTGGGGTAGGAAGGGGAGGTCTGCGACTGAAGTTGCTTTGCAATGATTTTGTTCCAAGTCTAGCTAGGGAATGTTGTAATTGTGCTTTTGCGTCCATTTAAATAAATATTGCAATTGGTTTGACAGAAAGTAGTGGAGAAAGTTTGGTGCTTCTAAGCCGCCTTGCAATTTTCTATTTTGTAATGTTGAAAGTGAGATTCTGGGTTTTTTGTTGTTCCAATAAAACTGAGTGGTTATTGAGTCTAGTGTTTTAAACCATTTGTCGATGGGGGTGGTGGGAATCATTGAGAACAAGTTATTAATCTGAGGTAGGGTTTTCATCTTGACTGTAGCTATTTGTCCTCTGAGAGTGAGTGGGAGCTTGGTCCAGCGTTTGAGATCGTCTTCTGTTTTTTTGAGCAATGGGGTGTAATTAAGTTTGAATAACTCCAGCCTGGAGGAAATATTAATGCCTAAATATTTTTTATTGCCAGTGTGAAGTGGAAGGGGGGGATTTTGCGCTGCAGAATCCCAGGTGTGTTCAGACAGAGGTAGTATGGTTGATTTATTCCAGTTTATTGTGTAGTGTGAGATTGTAGAGAAATTGTGATGATATTGAAAGTGTCCTGTAGTGACACGGATGGGTTCTGTAGATATAATAATAAATCATTTGCATATAAACTAATTTTGTGTTGTGAACTGGCATCCTGTATCCCTTTGATTTTATTGTTTTGACATATTGCTGCTGCAAGTGGTTCAATAAAAATGGCAAACAGGGATGGAGAGAGTGGGCATCCTTGTCTGGTTCCTTGGTGAAGTGTGAAGTTTGGTGAAGTGATCCCATTTGTGATTATTGTGGCCCTAGGTGAGGTATACAGTGTTCTTATCCAGTGGATAACGACTCTCTAAAACCAAACTTGTGTAGATTGCGAAATAGAAATTTCCAGTTTCCAATTTTGCTTTTTCACCATCTAATAATAGAATTATGGGTTTGTTTTGTTTTTGTTGTTTTTTTGTTTGTTATCTGAAGCATGTCAGTTTTTGGTGAAGCCTGTCTGGTCAGGGTGGATTAGGATAGGGGTGACTCTTTCTATTCTGGCTGTGAGTGTTTTGGTCATAATTTTTAAGTCAGTGTTGATGAGTGAGAGTGGGCGATAGCTTGAAGGGTGAGTTGGATCTTTATTAGGTATTAATAAGAGTGTCATAACAGTGTTGTGTTGTAGTAGATTTGCCAGATGCTTGATTTGTTACTGTATTAAAAGCTCTCATATTTGAGTTGTTGGATAAGAAGCAGTGTTTTCTTGTGTATGATACTTTCCAGTTGAGTTTTAAGTTGGTTCAATTCATTTTGTATTTGTTCATTGGGGTTATTAGTAGGGATGGGTATCATATAGGTTTAAACGATACTGGTGCCTATTTGGTACTTTTTAAACTGTGCCGGTGCTTAAACGAGTGCTCAAACCGGTAAAATATTAAAAAAATGGAAAACACACAAATCTTGGTCCTAAAACAATGTCTTTTTATTTTAAGGCATTTTCTGACACACACAGTACCTTAAATTCTTAAAAATATAAACTTGAACTCTCAAATTCTTAAAAAATATAAATAAAATGATGTATAAGTAATAAATTAACCAATATAAAATAAATGTCACAACAAATCTCAAATAAAACTATTCTGTATCAAACCTAGCAATAGAGCCATAATTTACCATTACCACCAGGGTAATCTCCATCTTAAACTTTGGGTGCAAAACACAAACACACAGAACACACAATTCACCTAATTTTACAGTCCTTCACGTTTGCTTTCTCTGGCAATATGCGGCATTGTTCCTGACTAATCGTATGTCCAGCAGTGGAGAAAACTCTGATGGGGTTGATGAGGCCTGGAAGCACAAATAGTTTTCTGAGAGAGCAGATGAATTAGGGAGGGTATCCCTCTTGGGATGGGATTGCAGGCAGGCCTTTGTAGATGTCTATCTCTTTCTGCACTTGCTCAGTGATGGACAGAGCTCTGCTTGTTGTCTGAGCTCCCTTGAGAAGCTCTCGGTCTTCATCTTTAAACACCTGTTCCAGGGCTGACTTCTTTTGAGCTCTTCTTGGCTTAATAATACAAAAAGGAGTTTAAGTTTTCTATAGGAAAAAAAGCATTCTAAACTAGATAGTGTGTGGTTTTGATTCAGAACTTCTGAACTTACAGTTTTTTATGCCATCTCCTCCTCCTCCTCATCTTCAACCTCAACTTCTGTCTGAGGGCCCTCTATTGGAGGCTGTAGACACACACACACATTTCCCAAAAACAGCATTACTTTATCACAGAATCAATAACATGAGCATGATGCATTTGAAAATGAGCACTGAGTAGTGAGTACACAGAGAGATACATACAGTGAAATACCTGTGGTGCTGCTGCTGTAGCATTTGCAATTGCTGCCCTCGCCAACCTGTCCCACCACGCATCAGCAACACCTACTTCCAGCCTGCCTTTAAAGCTTTAGTTGGTAATGTTGGAGAGCTAGCAAGATTTGAAAGCGGCACCTCCTCTAAGCTCCACCCCTTCCTCCCCCTCCTGTCAGTGCTCCGTCCAAAGCCACGGCCCCACACAAACTTGAACGTGCACCCTGCAGTAGGAGTCAGCAGCAGGGCAGAGGACAGCCGAGTAAAATAACAAATCCCCCCGAAGCAAACAAATAATTACCTGTCCAACAGAAAGACAGCAACCTCTGCATCACTTTTCAGGCCCCTCAGCTCCCTCAGTTGTCTCCACTGTTCAAAAGCTGCACCCATGTTGATGTCTGGTTTGTCCTCTCACTTTATCCAAAGCCTTTTTCGTCGCAGCCTTTTCTGCCTCCGACTTTCTTTTCTCAGCCTGTTTAGCGGGGCAAGCCGTTACAAGTAATGCTGGAAGTGATACTTTTGGCTGCATTTTCTCTGCCATTGTTCAGCAAACTCCTGCTAACTCGGTATTTCTGCTGAGGAGTGTGCTGAATATTTCCGGCAATGGTGACAAGTGATGAGTGCACGCAGGGAGGAGGGAGGGAGGGACAGAGGGGGGCTCCGGCAGGACGAGACATGAAGGCATCTGATTGGTTCTTTCCATTCGCACCGAATGGCAGGGATTGGTCAGAGTTTTTACATGCTTGCAGCTGCCACAGAGGTCGGATTTTTTTCGTTCCTTTTTCTGAACACATCTCAGGATGGAAGGACCATTTCACCCAGTATAACAAGAAGTGTTTCTGAACAGGATTACCAACTATAGACCGTTTCAAACTGGACAACATAAACATTTAGAAAAATGGGTCCCTTTGTATTTCCTGTTTGAATGTATGTTAACGCAGAAGCTGACAGGAAGTAAACAGGGACCAAAGTTGTTGCTCTAGCAACAGAATAGCAATGAAATGGTCCATAGCTTTAAAACGTGGGTCTATCAGTGTGGCCTCCTGGAGAAAATTCTGGATGTTTTCATCCTGTAAGAAACACATGATTAGTCTATCTAATACTGAAATTGGTGTGGTTTCTCCCTCTGTCTTTGTGAACACAGATATTGTCTGCAAATGTAGAATACCTGATATCTCCCATGCAGATCTCCCCAGACCTTCTGTTTTATTGAAGGGGTGAAACCAGTGTCTCTTTCTGATGTTTTGAAGTGTGCCTCCAGCTTGGTCAGGATGGGGATGATCTGACTGCATGTGGGAGACTTCTCACTTCACACACACAGGGTTGAAGTGTAAAGGCCTTTCATGCAGTTGATGAACTCCTCAGCCTTATCGAAATCATTTTGTTAGCTTTTCTAGTCTGGGAAAAATGAATACTAATGTTAAGACTAGAGTAAATTATAAATGAATTGTTAATTGTTAATTGTTCTCTAGCAAGTGACCCTCTTGTCATTCACCTGTCCTTCTCCATTGGCTTCCTCAGCCGTTGACCCAGAGCAGCTGCCTGAATTGCTTCGTACTGCTCGATAAATCTTTCCACAATCAGGAAGAGGGAGTTCCAGCGTGTATTTACGTCCAGAATTACATTATGCTCTGGCAACTCTTAAACACAAATAGACATTTTCAATTACAATAAACAATTGCTGGCATTATAAACAATACTTTTTGAGATAAGTTATTACATCTATGCTACTCACTGAGGATTCGCTGCTTCTCTCAGAGTAAAGTTTTGCTTAGGGTAGACCACTTAAGCCATACCACAACAACACGGATCTTGGCACACCACTTTGACACTGAAGGGATCTCATACACCCTCTGTATTGCTAGATTTAGTGTGTGGGCGAAGCACCCCACTTTTAAGAAATTCAGATTTTTTTTTAGAGCAACATCCATGTTGCTGGCATTGTACACTGTGGCAGCAATTATTTTTCAACTCAAGTTGAATTCCTCCACAACACTGGCTATCTCCTTGGCCACTACTGGTCCTGTCTGGGACTCATAGACTGCTTCAGTGCTCAGCACCTTCTGTTCTACTCTGTCTCTGAAGATATAGTGGACAGTCACAGTGAGATAGTGGTCTTGTGCCAAACCGGTCCATCCATCACAGGTGATGGCTACCTTGTTGACCTGCCCCAACTTCTGAATGATATTGCTCTTCTCCACAGAATACCATGCAGGAACGAGTATATTGGAGAGGCCATCTCTGGATGGAGGGTGGTAACGTCTTAGCATGGCAGTTCAGCCTACACAGCAAACACTATTTTTACATAACATGACAACATATTTACCTGAATGATGGTGACTCTATGGAAAATGGGTGAAGGCCCTTCACCGCAAATTTTGTGACCGCTCTATGTACTTCCTCCACCTTTTCTTTGGTCAACTGGGCCTTCTTTGCCAGGGTAAAGGGAGTCACTGCTGTAGCTGGAAAGCCAGGGATACAAAATATAAACATGAAATTGCTATGGACAAACACATAGTCTAGCTCTTGTTTTAAACATTTAACATGATATATAGGTCTAGCCTCTTCAGGTCTTCTCTTAAGGTCAACTCTAGTCCTCTTCAGGTCATTAGTATCTGCACAAGTTGCATGCCATCCCCTCCCTCACTTTCTACTTAAAGCCGCTGGTCGGGTAGATGAAAGCACAAGACCGCTATAATAAGTACCCAGGCCCAGACATGTCTGATTCTATTAAAAATATAACATATGTTTAATTACGCTGTCTAATGCTGGTGAAATAACTTAAGTTCATCATTATTTTACATTCATATAGCCTACAACTTGAACAACATAAGATGATCAAAATCAGTAATGTAGGCTAGCCCATCAACCAGCCAGACTGTCATGTATTGCTTAAATGCATAAACTGTGCCGTCTAAATTTGATGCAAGATCCTAAGTTTAACATTTTGCCCTCAAATCTTCTAACTTTTAAGAAAAAGCTGACACTTGGCAGAAATGTCGAACGTAGCACACCGATTGTTAGCTTGGCGTCGCAACGTTGTTTGCTACCTCAGCGTTAGCGCGTTAGTGTGTTAACTTGCTTGCTTACACAAAGTAGGCTAATTTACCACTGACAACATTAAAATACTTACTCGACGACGAAAGGCAGCTACTGTCATCATCATCAGTGATGTCCACAACACAGGCAGCAGGGCTGGGGCTCTCATCTTTACCGGTGGGGATGCTAGGACTGGCCGCAGATAATGTGCTTGGCGAGGGGTCTCACAAGCTATCAAAAACGGTGCACTTTTCAACCTTTTCAGATGCTTGGTTAAGTTCGACGTATTGCCACCCCTACACATAAAACTCTTGAGACATTTGTGGTAAGTCGCAGAGTCTGCATCTTTTAAAGAAAAGTAAAGCCAAACTTGGGAACGCTTTCCCCCCTTGGGCGGCATCTTGACTGGAAGCTCTTCTTCTTCATCTGTCTCTCACTTGCAGTGGCCGCACTGAAATGGGGCACCGAAATTTGCGTTGTTATCCGGTCTTATTACTACCGTATACGTCAGCACCGGTACCATAAATATACTGAGTGTCGGCACCCATCCCTAGTTATTAGTATATTGGTCTGTTAAGAGTTTAATTTGTTGCTCTAAGGTGTTTACCAGTTCCAGTTCTGTTTTTTCTTGTGTGCTGAATATGATATGATTTTACCCCTTAATACTGCTTTACCTGTTTCCCATAACAATGAGTCGTTCATCTCCAGGAAGGATGCCCACTCTCTTTGGATCATGGAGTTAAAATCGGAATCTTCTCAGAGTGATGTATTAAAATGTCATCTTGTAGGAGGTTTGAATTGAAATAAATTCTGGAATGAGACTGATGGAGGGAGGAGAAATATGAATATTCTTTCAATGATGGGTTTCTCAAAGAGATGTCGGCAGAATGATCAGACTGCACATAGAAAAGGCTGGTGAAAACACAGAATATGAAGGACATGAACAACAACATAAACAAACACGAGATGAACAAAGGCAGGGAGGAACACTGGTAAGTGCATGACTGGGTATTACACAGTTTCCTCATGCAAAGGAATATTAGTCATAGGAGGTTGAAATATTATATTAATTCAGTTAATCATTGGTTAATGTCAGTTCATTTATGATACATTTCGATTCATTTCAGTCCGTTCAGTGGAGCCATGGCGTGATTTTTGTGTTTCTGAATAACTGTCCATCTATGTACAGTCTGTCCACTACAAGTGATGCACGTTTGTTATTTTTCCGGTTTTCCTTTAAGATGGGGTGCAGTTTTTTGCGTCGTTCATTGATTTCTTGTGGGTATTGATCGTTTAGTCAGAATGTGGTTCCTTTGAGTTCCTCTCCTTTGCTTTTGACCACTTATTTTTGCTGGAAGTGCTCGAATTTGGCTATGATGGGTCTGGGTCTGTTGTCTGATCGTTTTCCGAGGCGGTGAACTCTGTGGAATGTGATGTTTTGGATGGTGTCGGGTGGTAGTTTCAGTTTTTTAGCAGTGATTCTGGATTGTTGGGTGATTTTTCCGGGATGCCTGCGAAGATGAGATTGTCACGCAAAGAACGGGTTTGTAAGTCCAGAATGGTTTCTTTCATCAGTTTGTTCCCTTTTGTGACAGCGTGCATTTGCTTGGTGAGTGATTTAACGGAGGTCTGTAAGTCCTGGTTTGTTTTTTGAAGTGATATGATGTTGTGAGCAAATTCCAGGCTATTGTGTATGTCGTTAACATCCGTGTGTAGTGAAAATTGCAGGACAAGTCTTTTATTAATGCTGTCCAAGAGACTAACCTCAGTTTCGGAGTTTAGAAGACCGGTGGTGTCTGTTGAGGAGTCCTTCTTTTTTCTTTTCAGAGGGTTTGGTGTGTCCGGTAGGTCCATGCTGTTTTGCTGGTTGTAGTAGTAGTCAATGAAAGCTTCCAAGTCTGTTACGGTCTCCATTGTGAGGTTCGTCTGATTCGGGTTGATAGTATGTGATAGACTGTGGATGCAATCTGGTCCGGGATGTAGACACAAGTCCTGAGATGAACTTTGTTTGATTTCGCTGTGATGTGTTTCTCAGCTGAAACTGTCACTCACCACTGTCATATGCCTGACTGACCTAATTCATATTTTGTACCACATCCTTTTTCCATGAGAGGGCGCTGGAGAACGCATCAATAATATGTCATGTTTCTGTACATCAAATATAGACCACACCATGTAAATTTCAGGTAAATCAACAGATGAGTGTCTGAAAAGACTTCCTGTTGCTCATAGGTGGCACTATGTCTATGACTGAAAATTGTCACATAGACGTGTACAGGGTTGGACTATTATCAAACATGTCAAGTGTGGTGCAGATTAGACCATTTACTCCAAAGTTGTAGAAATTTCATGTCTCATGGCGAGACATTTAAACCTGATGCCATGCCACAGCCACACCATTAAATGCTGACCCTGGAGAATGCATTGATGATATGTCATGATTTTATACATCAAATATAGACAACATGTAAATTTCACATAAATCAAATGATAAATATCTCAAAAGACATACTTCCTGTTGCCAGTAGGTGGCACTATGCGAAATACATAATATTTTCATATAGATGTGTTCAAGGCGGGACCGTCATCCATCCTGTGAAGTTTGGGGAAGATTGGACCATGTATGCTGGAGTTACAAACCACTTCCTGTTTATGGCGACACATGGAAGTTAAAGGCCTTGCCATGGTCACACGGTTTGATGAAAACTCAAGCCTGTATTAAGTTTTTTTCTTCAAGGTCTTTCAGTGGGACAGACCAACATTAGAAGTCGATCAGATCAAATCCCTAGGACAAGTTTGTTAATTTACGAGCCCTGGAAATGGGCAAAAATGCACAAAAGTGGCACAAGTAAATTCAAAATGGCGGACTTCCTTTTGGGTTTGGAACATGACTCCAAGAGGCTTTTTTGTTCGTCTTAGAGTGTTACATGTGCCTACCAAGTTTCATATATGCAGGTGAAGCCAGCTATAGGGGCTGTTTCGTTGAAACTTTGTAGGGGGTGCTTTTGAGCCATCTTGACACATCAAAGCACAAAAATCATATCAGACAGCAGAATTTGGGACCTCTGATGTGTGTGCCACGTTTCATGAGTTTTCAAGCATGCCTTGCTCCTTAAAAACAACTTCCTGTTTTATGGCAAATAAGGCATTGCGACAGTGACAGCATTCGACAAAAACTCAAGAGCTTCATTTTTAAGTATCATCAAGGTATTATGACTTTTTATCAGCAAATTTGAGGTTGGTCTGATTAACCTGCTAGAAGAGGGATATCAAAGAATGAAAATAGTAATTTTCTGTTGCCAGTAGGTGGCGCTATGATGGTGACTCAAAACTCCTCTGTAGAGTTTTTCAGGGTGGGACTGTCATCATATGTGTAAAGTTTTGGAAAGATATGCCCACATGGAGTGAAGTTATAGCAACTTTTGTCATCATGGCGAAACATCGAAATTCGCCGCCAGGCCATGGCCACGCCCTTTGACGAAAACTCACAGTTTTCCCAATAAAGCATCATCAAGGTCTTATGGCTTTTTCTGACCAAGTTTGACGTATATCAGGTCAACTTTGTAGGAGGTGTACATCAAAGTATAAAACATGACATTTTCTGTTACCAGAAGGTGGGGCTATAACTATCACTAAAGACTGACATGCAGATGTGTTCAAGGTGGGACTGCCATCAATCCTGTGACGTTTGGGGAAGATTGGACCAAGTATGCTGGACTTATAAACTACTTCCTGTTTTGTGGGGAGATGCCTAAGTTTGCCGCCTTGCCACGGTCACATGGGTTGGTGAAAACTCAAGCCTGTAATAACTTTTCTTCTTCAAGGTCTTCCGGTGGGACAGACCAAGGTTTGAAGTCAGTCGGATAAAATCTCTAGGACTAGTTGTTAATTTACGACCCCTGGAAATGGCCACAAATGCACCAAAACTGCACAGTAAATTCAAAATGGCTGACTTCCTGTTGGGTTTAAAGCATGGGCCCAAGAGGCTTTTTTGGTACATCCTCGATTGTTACATGTGCCTACCAAGTTCCGTACATGTAGATGAAAGCAACTTTGGGGGCTGTTTTGTTGAAATTTTGTAGGGGCGCAACTGGGCCTTTGCCAGGGCCTTAATTAGAATAATATTGGTGCAAGGCAGCTTCCTTGTGCAACCCCAAAACAGAAGTTGTGTTTCTCAGACACATGATCCACCCTGAACCGCCACGACGGTCTGACAGACTGTTTGGGTTTTTATAATGCAAATAACTCTGTTTAGATAAAACCTACAACGTTTTCTTCCTATGACTTTTCCTAAAAATGTGTCTTGTATGTTTTCTGAAGCTTTTAAGTTACAAAAATGAAGCACACTAGACTTCTGAGCATTTATACCTCAAAATTATACATTTTGATACATACAGGTAGGCTATACATATTGCAAAACTCTGTAAAAGTACACCAAAGCATACATTTTCGTTTCCAAATATTTATTTGAAAACAAAACCATTAATACGGTCAATATAAAAACACATGTTAATAATAAAAAAAAAAAAAACGAATGTAATCTCTACAGTGACCGCGCCAGCCGGCAGGACTGCGGCTGTACCGCTTCCGATGTTCAGTCATTCATTCATTCAATTGCGTGTTCAGTGTGTGTGTGTGTGTGTGTGTGTGTGTGTGTGTGTGTGTGTTAGTATGTCAGAGAGGAGAGGAGTAGCAATAAAAAAATTTAAAAAAAGTTTCCACCAATTATTTCGGTGTTTATTTTTTTTATTCTTAACTTTTTTTTTAATTAAAATACGTAATATAGCCAACAATATTATAGACCAAAAGTTAATCTAATTCATTATTGTAGAATGTATTTAGCAAATCACCACTTTCAAAAAAAAAAAGGCATTATAAAAAGCCGACAAATAGTGTTAATTAATTGACATGAGACATTGGAGAGTCCTATTCTATAGTCTGTAATATTTTTTTTATTTCATCATAACTTCTCGGAAATTACTCAAAAATGCACTTTTTTGTGTGCTTCTGAGCACACGGGCAGACAATGAAGTTACATGACGCTCTGGCAGACCATTGCGGCGCTTGGAGGGGTGCTGTAATCCTGGTGGTCCTAGTGTTAATGCATGTTTTGAACCAGTTTAACTCATAGTCAAAAAGACCAATCACCTTTTCAAGACAATTGATTAAGATGTCATGGTCAGTCATATCAAATGCTGCACTTGACAAGAGTTGAGACCTTATTTTGATCAGAATTTAGTCTCAGGTCACTGATTATTCATTCTTACTAATGAACAGAAGGATGGCTATCGGCCTATAGCTGGTCAGTGCATTTCCATCTCGGTTGGGTTTCTTTAGTATGGGTTTTACAACAGCTGTTTTGAAGGCATCTGGGAAGATGCGTGTTTGAAGACATGTATTTATAATCTTCAGGACTTGACTTGAAACACTGTTTTAAGAAATGCTGTAGGTATAGGGTCGATACAAGAGGTGGAGGATTTACACTGACAGTTCTGTAAAGCTCTGGTAATGTAATACAGCTGAATTTCCCCATGATTACATCTTTTTTACAGGGTTTACTGATGTCATCTGTGCTTACATCAGCAGTAATACCAGCTCTTATTGAAGTTATTTTGTTTTTGATGAGCAATGCAAGTTCCTCACCCTTTGATGCAGAGAACTGCGGACAGGTGGACGCAGTGTTGAGTAGCTGATCAATGGTGGAGAATAATACCAGTTCCCAGCATTTTCGGTGAAAATCTTGGAAAAGTAATCCTTTCTTGCCAGACGCATTGCTTTGTTATGGGCAGTCATCTCTTCTTTGTATATGGTGCAGTGAACTGTAAGCTTAGTTTTCCTCCATTTTCTTTCAGCTGCTCGGCAGATTTTCTTAGTCTCTTTAACACTCAGTACATTTACATGGACAGTTTAATTCCACTTTTAATCGGAATGAAAGGCCATTCCGATTAAACGTGGTCATGTAAATGGTCATTCCGATTGAAAATTAAATCCGATTAAAGGGGGTGGTTTATTCCGTTTGTCATTCCGAATGAAAGAATTTTGTGTGCATGTCTACACTCATTCCTCTTTAAGTTCATTCCGGTCTTTCTGCGCATGCTCGTTTCCTTTCCCTTCTGGCACGATGACGTATATTGCGCGCATAGCAACGGGCTGAGATAGAGCAGTTGGACTCGTTGCACTCACCGGTTTCCATTCGCCACAGCACAGTCTTCTACCTCCCTTCCCCTCCTCAACAGATGAAGCATTAGCAGAACAAGATTGCTGTCGTACTGCTGCTTCAAGAATATAAGCAAAACACGCCCAAAAAAGGCACTAAGAATGGCGTCGTCAAGCATCTTGTTATCCGGAGCAAGGGCTACAGTGTTTTCTTCCGGCAAACGTAAACACTTAACATCCGCCCCACCCCCCATCCAATCAGAAACCTTCCCTGCCCCAAACCTTGTGCAGACCTGAATAAAGGAGATTAAACTGATCTCCCGTGTAAACCCTCATTTGGAATGAATATTTCCCATGTAAACTACCTGGAAAAACTAATTCCGAATGATTTCATTCATATTCATTTCATTCCGAATGAGAAGCCATCATGTAACCGTAGCCACTGTTACTGTTTAACCATGGGGAAATTATGTCAGTCATCCTCTTTTTAGCCTTTAGTGGGGCAACAGTATTTAAAGCAGAAGACGGGGTATTGTTGAAAATTTTAACCATGTCATTTACAGAGCAGCCCTACCTGTATGACTCAAATTATCTCATTATATTAGAAAACTTTGCTTCAACCTTGCCACCTAAAAGTCTCTTTTGAACCAGAACTTCACCTTTAGTTTGTTGAGTTTAGTTTGGCACCAAAAAACACACAGTGATAGCTAGATGGGTTACTAAGATATTGAAACATTGTCAATGTTTACCGCTGTTGTTATTACCAAGTTTAGAATGTTACTATGCTGATGAGTGGCTTTATTTACATGCTGAGTAAGCTCAAAGCTGTCAGGTAGGCCTACATTCATAAACTCAGTAGATGTGGAATCAATCTTTTTGTTGATATGAACGTTCAGGTCTCCATTCAAAATTAATCCATCATATCTAGTGACACTTAGTGGAATCAGCTCTTAGAATTCCTTAAGAAATACTGATGAATAATTTGGTGGCCAATATTATGTAATGATGAGCACTGATAATGCTGCTCAACTGCAAGGTATTCAAACGATGTAAATTCACCCAGATCAATGTCATTACACAAAAACTATGCAGAAAAGATAGCTATAATCCCCGTCCTTTCCTCTTTTGTCTGAGTGACTGATAAAATTTATAGTTTGCAGGACAAGCTTCTATCAGTGTTGCGACACCAGTGGTGAAGCTAAGCCAGGTCTCTCCTAACACATTCAATGCAAATTCTTTTCATTTATCAAATCATTAACCAAGAAGGATTTGTAAGTCAATGAGCTGACATTAAAGCTGTCTGTACTCATAATATATAACATGAACTACAGAGACTGGACATGTGACTGGACATACAAATGAGTGGTGAATACACAGAACATCAAGACAAACAACAACAAAAGAGCAAGAGATACACAAAGACAGAGGCAGTACAGAGCACTTCTTTACACAAAGAGTGATGGAGGGTGAGAGGTTTAAGATATTTCAGTTACCATGGTCTTATTGTTTTGGATGTTTTAGTTAATTTCAGTTCATCTAGAAGAGTAATGGCATGATTCTGGTGTTGCAGAATAATTGTCCATCGCTCTACAGTCAGCCTACTACAAGTGATGCTCCTCAATTTCAGTGGTTTTAAGGTCATTCAAGTCTGTTGAAGATTTTTTTTTTTTTTCTAAGTTTGGGTCCTGTCCTGTTGTTTCGCTGGTAGTGGTCAATGAATATCTCAAGGTCCATTAAATCCTCCACTGTAAGGTTATTTTACTTCGGACTGGTTGTAAAAGGTGTGCTGTAGTTGTGATCTGACCAGAAATGTAGTTTTATTCCTTTTTCGTTTGTCTTACTTTTGTTGTGTATCTTAGCAGTAGGGTGCCACCATGTTGAATCTCGCCTCGACATCCCACTCTTGCAATACTCACACTGCCATTCCTCTTTTCATCTCTCTGTAGGTGATGGAAACTATACCACTGGTTACAGGAACAATCCCATTTTGTTGTGAGTACATGTTTAACACACAATTGTTGAAGCCACAAATTAAGCTCACTCTGTTTTTTACTAACATTACAGACACAGACAGCGCAACATGTACCAGAGCTCCTCAAAGACAATTTTGAACATGCTAATATTAGTTAAATATCTGTTATAATCAAAGCCGTATTTGTTAAATTGAAGGAGAATTACTTTCAAAAAGAACTAACATTGGTGGTTAGCCACTAAGATTGGCCACTGGTACTAACCGAAGACACTAAATGCAACTACCTGTCTGACTGCTACTTCCGCTATCTCACTGGAAGATGCACCCATAATAATTTCTACAATAGCACCCTCAGGAATTAGGTCGTTAAATGATAGAAACATGAAAGTATAATGGAAGTATGTTATCATTAGTCATACTTCTACTGTTATTATACACATATGATTATTGTCACATACATATACTATCAGATGTTAATATTTACTTTCAACATATTGTACCACAATAGCCAGAATTATAATTATAATATTATTACTTTCATTAATGTTTTTGTAAGCTATTAACATTATTGTCTGTCCTGCATCTCTCTCTGTCTCTTTCTCTCTCTCTGTCTCTCTTTCTGTCTCATTGTGACTTATGGATTACTGTTAATTTATTATGTTGATCTGTTCTGTACGACATCTATTGCACATCTGTCCGTCCTGGAAGAGGGATCCCTCTTCAGTTGCTCTTCCTGAGGTTTCTACCGTTTTTTTCCCATTAAAGGGTTTTTTTGGGGGGAGTTTTTCCTTATCCACTGCCCTGTGAGGCAAATTGTGATTTGTGATATTGGGCTTTATAAATAAAATTGAATTGAATTGAAAATTGAAAGTCCTTGAAGACAGTTGACAGATGAACATTTTGATATTTGAATGGTTTCTGTAGCTCAAAGTATGAGAAGCTGCAGTCATTTAAAAAATGTACGGTTAAATAAGAATAAGAAGAATAAAGATTTTGATCAAAACTGTGTGAATGCGAAATCAGCATTTACAATAAGAATATGTAAACATCAGGTACACAGAATAAGAGCCTAAATATGGTTATAAATGTCTCATGCTTTCTTTCAAACATACAGATGGTATTTTAAACAGATGATTACACTGAACAGCAATAGTATGTTTTTTATTTACTCATGTTGTATATTGTACCAGCTTCTAAAGCATAAAATAGATATGTTTTTTGTATCCTGTCTAATGCTTTCAGAAATATTGCCACTACTGGATGCTAAAGTAATGCCACTTTTGACTTTTACTATTTATTAAAAAGTCTCTCCATGTCACTAAATGTGAGGCAGCCATCAATGAAATCCACTTCACCTATATGATGTAGCCACACTCTCAGGCATCTTTGCAAACACTACAAATCCGTTATTTAACAGGCTTTGTAAACAAAAATTACTTTGTCCTGTTTTGGTAACAGAGAAATCACAGCAAAATTCATATTGTGTGGCACTGACTGCTTGACAACAATGTCATTTATAAAAAAATTGAAACTGAAATTGAATACTCTACAATACATATTCATATATATTATTCAGCAGTTTACTGGATAATACAACTACTAATAAATATGTCCCATAGATCTCAAGAGCCCACGCTCAACACTACACACTACACTACTCATCAACAATACATCTGCCGAGTTTGACGTCCATTGGATAAACAACTGTCAAGTAAA
This sequence comes from Epinephelus moara, assembly GCF_006386435.1. NCBI lineage: Eukaryota > Metazoa > Chordata > Actinopteri > Perciformes > Serranidae > Epinephelus > Epinephelus moara. Next base: position 41,163,941 of record NC_065508.1, on the reverse strand, counting down.
TCAACAGACAGACAGACATACACACAGTACAGAATCTTTCCATTTTAGTCAGATGAGCAGTGTTGGAGATGGCTTGATTTATATTGCCAATGACTGCTTCACTGTGGCAATTTTTTGTATATGACTAAAAAAAATTGTACAGTACCTTTGCTTTTCCACTGTGCATCTGTAGCGTGTCCTAGATGTCCCGCACACTTACGGTTGAATTCAGCCATGAGGGAGCGGTAAGGGTTTCGAATCAGCAGGATGGCAGAATCGAACATTTCAATCTCCCTCTGGCCGCTCTCGTGGGTCTTTATGCAGATGCTGCGGCCACTCTTCCAGTAGTCCTTCTCTCCTTTGAAACCTGGTACCGGTAAATAAATTAATGGATAAGGGTCAGCTGTGACGCAATATTTCACAGAGCACTCATTTAGACGTTCATTTGAGCAGTGGTGAGGTGCCCTCCCCACCTTTGTTGTACAGTGTGCCATCAAAATAGAAGCTGCCAGTGTAGTAGCCAGTCACAAGCTCAATCAGGTGTCGTACCCAGGTGTTGCCTGCACCAGGAAAACTAGAAAGAGCCACAAGGGAGCTGGATCTCTGAGGCAGAAACATCCTCTCTTTGCATCTGGAGTCTAAAAGAAGATTTTGTTGTTGGGTATAGTTACAAAACAAAGCAGAGCTGGACTAGATCAGTATGCATCAGAAAGTGTGGATGCAGAGAGCCCAAAACTGATTCATTTTCACAACACAACACAACACAACACAACACAACACAACACAACACAACACAACACAGAACAAGTCAAATGTGACCCAGATTACAGCATGGTTGCAAGAAGGCAAAAAATGAAACAGTTGAGATTACTGGTGTGATCTGTACACTGCTTTCAAGAGCAATTTCCTCGTCACTCAGTTTCACTATAGAAACAACACTACATTCATGCAGTGTCACAGAATAGACCACTCTTAGCTGAGGATCTTTTTACAGACCATTTTAGAGGAGGAAACAGAGGCTGGATATTTAATTGCTTTGTGTGATCCGTGAAAATGACTGATACAGCGGGAAATTATTACATCGTCTCTCACCAAGCACTGGCGTGTGATACACCTGGTAGTGGTCATGCTCAATGGATGCTGTGGGTGTGGAGTCGCTTGTGTGATTCAGCCCAGTGTTCCCCAAACACTGCTGGTTGTCAGACTGCTGGTTGAGGCCGAAAAGAGAGGACATCCACGTACACAAACAGTGGGGCTCCTTGAACACAGCCAGCGGAAGCTCCTATAAACCAAAAAGCACAAATGTTCTCCATGTATTTATACAACTCATCATAATTATTTTTCTCTCTGAAGATCCATATTGTCAGCTCAGTTCAGCCAGAGTGTCAGCATCTCTCCATGTTTTAGTTTTGTTCATTATTTCTTTCCCACTTTTCCACTTTTAGATCAAAATGCTCAATGTCAAAGCACAAGGACATAAAACTGCAGTAAAAATCTGAGAAAAGTTATGCATAATCACACATGCATGCATATATATAAACATACATACATGCACACACATCACAGCATGATAATTATTCACAATCCATTCACCTTCTGATGATCTACAATATTTCTATCAGCCATTTTTGCTTTCAGAGAAGACATAGCTGCATCCAGTAAGATCTCAGTGCAGGATCCAGACTGAGAAGTCTGCTTCTCATTAGAGGCACATTAAAATTATTGTATTAATTAATATTCAGCAAAATCCAAGGAGCTCTTTGCCCTTATATGTGATCTCCTAGTAGTGGAGACAGCTCTCTGAGCTGTGCAGTGTCTATGAAGTGGACAACCACCAGTATAGTACAGATAAACTTTATTCCAGACTCAAGTCCATATACAAAAACACAGACAATACAATAAAAACAACACAACAAGTAGGTTTAAAAGACATACAGGCATCTATTCCAGTGCTTCCAGAAGTATGACAAATATTTTGTGTCACTTTGTGCAGGCACCGCTAGGGCCATAATGACTCCATTCTTTGTCGACACATAAAACTGTAAATAAACTTTCTAAGAACAGCATGAAAAGTGGACACATCACTGCTGACAAACATATGGCTTGCACTTGTCCATCTTGGATGCCTGAGTAAAATCCTAAATGCATTATTATATGCCACCTGGATTTTTTTCATTTTTGCAGCACTGTACCTGCACCACAGGTGTGCAGTATACAATGAAGTACAATATGACCTAAACAAAGCTATCTTGACATCATCAGTACACTTATTAAATTTTTGTGCAAGCATGTTGGCTTGTGCATAGAGTT